>NW_021319790.1:414731-480335 GCF_001605985.2 Dendrobium catenatum | reverse complement strand
GTGAAATGTTTTAAGACATGTGATAATAGTTTATTTAATTTAGGCATTGTTTGAGATAACTTTTGACAGCTATTTTTTCGATGCTTTCAATGAATTTTTATACGAAAAAGTTGTTTTAAGAAGCAGTAAAAAAATTGTTCAAAACAAAACTTCAATGTAACGAGAGGCTTAAGTTTTAGTTTGAAAATGAAGTTTACTACTAGTGTCATTCCCCTTTTGCTTCATTCTCTCTAATGGGTCATTGGTGACATTTATTGTGGTTGAGCAAAGTTCGATAGAAGAATCCTCAATGTAATACTATAATCCTTATGCCTTGTGATTTTGTATAAGCCAAATTCAAAGAGGCAAATAGTTTTAACACAAACTTGAGTATTTTCTTCTACAATCCTCAGTACAATTTTTATCAAAGTGGTATTAGAGTAAAAGTAATTGTGAGAAGACAAGTACCTCATCTCATATGAAGAGCTATTAGAAATGTCTTACATGTGAAAAGATTATTTGGCTCCTAAGACATTTGAGAGGTGGTAGAATTTTTTTTTTTTTTGGATAAAACTCACTATGGAGCCTGTCCATTAATAATAATAAAATAAGATTACATGTCCTTTAAAGATCGAATGCTCTCTACAGCCAAAAAATTACAATAATTCAAAATAAAAAAAACTCAGAGAGTCAATGCGATTCTATCTATTACAAGGAAAAATAAAAACTATATTATATCTCAAGATGATGCAACATTATCAATAATATAAAAGGACTCCTTCAAGAAAAGCTGAAAGAAGAATATGAATGCACTATTGTTCATCTAAGAAGCCTTAGATGTAGCAAATTTTATGAGAAAGTGGCTGGTGCAACCACTTCAAAGCAAGAATGAGAGATACTCAAAATGACCTACAAATTAAGGCTTAGAAATATTATAGAAGATTCAACTTCAAACACTTTGACTAGGTTTAAAGAACTCCAAATGAAGAAGGCTAAGAACATGTAGAAATATTTCATAAGAGTCTTAATTGTGGCTAATCAAATATAAAGATATAGAGGAAATTTAGAGGATATTCAATTGATATAAAAAAATAAAAATCTATGCTCAATTAATAACAAATTTAAACACATTTTAATAGTTATTAAAAAACCAAAAGACTTGGAGTGTTTACATTGATGATTCATAGGAACTTTGATGAGATATAAGAAACGACATAATAAAAAAAGCAAGATATTATTGACAAACTTTCCAATCAAAGCTCACATTGAAGAATGACAAGAAAGAGTACAAAATCAAGGAGAACTCGAGCACTTACTTTGTCTACGGGTGTCGTCATGCTCATGGTCTTGACTAAATAAGAGGTCGAGTATATGATTATAGTTGAAAGCTCAAGCAATGAAGATCGAAAGAAAGAGCCAAAATATCAAAGGAATAAGAAATCTCATGTTTATAAGAAAGTAAGTCATTATTCTTTTGATTGTTATTATAACAAGAATAGCTAAGAAAGAGCTAACTTGATTAAGAATCTTTCTTGTTGCTAACTTTTAAAGAAGAAGACAATGAAAAGTAAAATAATTTGTATTTATATACTAGAAGCACTAATTATGTACGTGTGGCTATAAAATTATGTTTATGGAAATGAAGGAAATAAAGAGCCAATTTTACTGGTGGATCCCCAAAAATTTTTATGAAGAAAAAAGATAAAAACCCTCCTTAAAGATGGAATTCATCAATTTATTTTGATAGTTATTATTTGACGGGTATGAAGAGTGACACTTTAAGGTTAGGACAATTATTTGAAATAGATAATGATATCCACGTGAAAGATAAGAAGCTCATTATAATAAAATACTTAAATGATTTAATTGTTTGAGATGAAATGATAAATAATAGAATACTTATTCAAAATATAAGAAATATTATAATAAAGTGTTTAAAAGGTTGCATTCATTTTATCTTTGACATATGAGATTTGGCCATCTAAATTTTGGAGGCCACAAAAATCTGTCAAGGAATAAGTTGGTGCATGGCATTAAGCATTTTGTAAATGAAGATTTAAGGCAAAGATGCTACTTCGACTAGTCTACATTAATATATGTTGACTGATTGCCCTAGAATTTTTTTGGAAAACATAATTTTTTTTTCAGTTTTATAAATGATTATTCAAGGAAGAGTTGAGCCTATTTTTTAAATAAAAAATTAAAAGTTTTTATGTTCAAGAAAAATCATGGAGAAAGAAAGTGGCTACATGATAAAAATCAATATGATTTGATTGGAGTGGCGATTGGGTTTACTTTCAAAGCATTTGAAGAATATTATTAAGGTTATGGTATTTGATGTCAGCTAATAGCACTATGTTTACTCCAGTAAAATGGAGCTATGAAAAGAAAAAATGCACTATCCTTAATAGGGAGTGAAGTATGATCAAGAGTAAAAATTTGTCAAAAGAATTTTGGGATGAGACAATCATGTGTATTATTTAAACCTTCAACTAATGTTCATCTTCAAGTCTGAAAGATAAGACACACATCAAGAAACGTGGGTAGGGGGAAAGTCAAATATCTCTCATTTATAGCTGTTTGGAAGTATTATATACGCACATTTTATTGAATAAAGAATAACCAAGCTAAATGATAAAAGCTCCTCATATTTATCAGGTACAAATCTAAAAATTATTTGACCATAACACTTTTTAAATTTATATTTAGTAGATATGTACACTTCAATAAATATAAAGCTTGGAGTTGGCAAAATGATAATGAAATCATTCAAGATAAATTGCAACTAAGCATGGAGCCACAAGATCCTTTGGCCTGTGGTGGTGTTTTTCCTGGGGCTTGGGTGGGTGTTGAGGTTTTGTATGGGTTTTTTTTCTTGGTATTTGATGTGTTCCGGGCTGCTCTATTCTAGGGTTGTTTTGTGGTTTCTTGGGTTATCATTTCTACATGGATGGTGGTGAGGTTTGCTCTAGTTGCTATTGTTATGTTTTTCTGGGAGTTGGGTTGGTGCTCTTGTACGTTGCGATTGGTTTTATCTTTTGGATATGTGGGTGTTCCTTTTTCTTATGTTACTTTCTTTTTATCTATTTTACTTTTCTTACAGTGAATTTATTGCATGTATTATCATTGGTACTTTTTTGGGACTAATCGAGGATCTAAGCTTTGGCTTTATTTTGGGGGTTAGCTCCTTGTCATCCTCCTTTCGGTTTTCTTCTATTTTGTATTTAATAGGGATCTTAGACTCATTAGAATTTTTTTCTTTTGCTTGTAGCACTCTGAGCATTCCTTGTTTTTGATCCCTTTAAGGACTTGTAACCTTTTTTTCTATTTTAACGTGTAGGAACTATATCGGGTTTTAATTAAAAAAAAAAAGCAAGTTGCTTTGGCACCTTCTCCATTTTCCAGCTCCTCACTACCTCCTTTTGTAGACAATCAAATTCAAAGAAAAACAATAAGGTTAAGTGAGGTTTATGAACTGATGAAGACATTGGAATTTCAAGAATCCATAAAATATAAAAAGTAAAAAAATGCAAAAATGATGAAGACATCAAGCATGAGGTTGAAGAAAAGCTAAACAAAGCATTTTTAGAAGACAAGTACTAGTTTCATTTCATTTCATTCCACACACATATTTCCTTTACATTAGAGATATATATAAAACATAGTAGTTATGAGTTGTTTTCAATATAGGTGTTGGAAAAAGAGAATATATATCGACTATAGTAGTGGGTAGTGGAGTTCTGCTGCAAAGAGTAGTGGAGTTATGGTTGCAAGTGTATCTGAGTTGTGCATGTATTAGTGGATAGCTTATCACCACCCAACAAATTAAGGATAAAAAATCTAGAGCGTTAATTTGTTGTGAAGTTGTTAAAAGTGAGGAGTTGGTAGATTCTTTGTAAGGATGTCAGCAGGCTGATCGTCTAAGTGAATGTGATAAACCCAAGTTTCTTTAGACTTGATTCAGTATTGAATGAAATGGAAGTCTATTTCTGTGATGCCACAAAATCTAATTTGAAAAAGTTATTTCTTTTAATCTTTTAATAAACAACTACTAGAGCTATCTAATACCATATGTCACTAATAAATAGTAAAATATATTCTATAATTTAAAACATCATATACATGTTTATATTCATTATCAAAAATCATATACACTACTCAGGATTTATACAATCAAATCATAATTATTCTATCATTAGTATAAAGAATAACTAGAATAAAAAGAGACGAAACCTAAAGAATCATGATCATCTCACACTCCTACTCCCTTGCTATGGCCTGAAATCACATATAATGAGTTTAAAAAGCATATAAAGTCACCATGACATATAACGATTGAATTCAAAGTATGTTAAAGGAGTAATATGCATGTCAACAGTTAAATCATAGTAGTTATATTTATATGATCATTGAATCAATGCAAAATAATAAAATTCATGTGCAGTAGTAGTAGAATCTATAAATAATAAAATATTATAATATAAAAGCCAGTAAAATAGAAAACCAATACGAGTGTCAAATCTACAAAATAATCATCTTATCCATAATATCGATCAGTATAGAAATTGTATAAAGCATCAAATTAAAATATCAGTAAAGACTGTCGAAATCTTGTTATCAGAATATATACATACTATCTAGTTATTCTATATCACGTGCTTAGTATATCACATGCTTACTATCAGTACAGTGAATCAATAGTATCAATATCTATATCAGTAATAGTAACAATCCAGTGGCAGTAGTAGTAAAATAATGAAATAATAATAAATCCGTACAATAATAATAAATTCATATAATAATAAAAATAATACCTCAAAACATGCATTTCAGTAGTCACACTAAACAAGTAAAAAGTCATGGCTATCACGGTATTTTTTAGTATTAGTAAACCGCTGGCTTAGTAAATAAAGTCGTCACTCTTTTTCCATTAAAAAATAGAGTAAATATTCCTTATAGTGAGTTGAGCAAATATCTCAACTGGCCCGACTAACAAAAATTACATCACGGCCTCCAAATTCGAGCTTCTCTTTATCTCTCTCTTACATTTTCTTTCACATTTTCTTAAACATTTTTCTGATGCCAAAAATGAGTGAAAAGGTTTTTAAAGGCTTTGAGTGACTTAAGATATTTTTGATAAAATAATAATTTATTATTATATAATTAATTTAATTAATTTTCTTTTGTATAAAATTCAAATAAATTATTTTTGGACTTAAAAAGTATAAAAAAATATCCATAAAATAAATTATTATTTTTTAAATATTGATGAAATTGATTTGTAAAACGGATACACGACGGTCCCAAAATTCTCACTTGTATCAACATGTAGGAATTTCTTAAGAATTTTTATCAGTGTCCAAAAATTATGAAAAAATTCATGTAAATAAAATATTACAATCAAAATACTATAGCTAGCAAAGACAATTTATAATTTGGAGTTATAATAACTCCAGAAAAAAAAATTATCAAAGTCAAAATATGGGTTATTACAATTTTGATGTGTTTGGTGCCAACTTGAAAAGCTGGGTTGTTCGTATGAGTAATGGAGGAGATGTTGTCACAGTGTAGTTGTGTTGCTGCTAAGGGAGGTATGTGGAAATCATAAATTAAGTAAATGTTGAAGCCACATGATATTGAAAGTTGTTGCTGCTAGGGATTTGCATTCAGCCTTTGTTGATGACTTTGTGATGGTGGAATGTTTCTTGACTTTCCATGAAACTAAGGTATTTCCAAGGTAAGAGAAGAATATAGAGATTGACTTGCGATCAATTAGGTCAAAGGCCCTTATTGATGGTGCCTTTAAGTATCAAAGGAGGTGTTTCATCATCTAAAAATGTTTGTTAAGAGGATGGTGCATAAACTGATAAAAATTGGTAGTGACGAAAGCTATATCAGGGAGAGTAATGGTGAGGTATTGGAGAGAGCGAGCAATGGTCATATAGAGTACTGGATTGATGAATATATGATCACCGTTGACTATGAAAGGTGGTTTCATAGAAGATGGTGATGCAAAAGTTTTATAGTTTTCTAAGCTGGATTTATAAAGGAATTATGTGGCATACTTTGACTAATTGAGAATATATGAGGTGGGGGTTTGGGTTATATGAATTCCAAGGAAGAGGGAAGGAAGACCAAGGCCTTTGAAAGAGAATTGTGTTTGGAGGGCGTGAATGAGAGATGTGATTTTGGATTGATGAGTATCGGTGATGAGGATATCATCTACATATAGAAGAAGGTAGATGATAGTGGTTGGAGTGGAGTGAATTAGCAATGAGGGGTCAGCTTTGCTAAACTAGAAAACAAATTGAAGAAGAAAGTCATATAAGGTTTGAAACCATTAACGATGTGTCTATTTGAGACCATAGCAGGCTTTGTGTAGTTTGTAGACATGTGTTGGGAGTAGAGGATTAATGAAGCCAGGAGGTTATTTCATGTAGATTATATCATGAAGTTTGCAGTGAAGAAATGCATTAGAGACATTTAGTTGACGAATTGGACAATTATTACATAGTGTGAGAGTGGGGAGTATACATAATGTGGGCCATTTTGGCAACTGTGCTAAAGGTTTCAGAGAAGTTTACACTAAGTTCTTGATTCAAGCCTTGAGCGATAAGGCGAGCTTTGATATAATTGATAAAACCATCCTGATGGAGTTTCGTTTTGTAGGTCCAGTGACAATTGATGATGGGATGATTGACGTGAGGTGGGACTAGAAACTAGGTGCCTTGATGCTGTAAGGAATCAAATCTATGGATATAGATTGTCTCCATTCAGGGATTTTGGAGGCTTGTGAGTAGCATGTAGGAGCGATGGTAGAGGAATTTTGAGTTGTTAGGGTGAAGATGTGTTTGGGTTTAAGGTTACTAGTTTTTAAGTTAGTTTGCATGGGGTGTGTGGAGATTGTTGGTGGTTGTTCTGGAGGGGAGACTTGGGAAATCGATGATGGATAACCATGTGTTGAGGTTGGTTGAAAGCAGGTTAGTTGAGAAGGATATGTATGGGAAGATGTTTGTATGGTGGGAGAGATAGTTGCGTTAGCATTAGTGTTTGAGTTACTGGAGATTGACGAAGGTGGAATGAGAAGAAGTTTGGACGAGGTGGTTGGTTGGGCTAGAAGAGAGGGTAATATCTGATATAGGAAGGATTGTTCATGAAATTTAACATGACAGGATAGGATGATTACCTGTGATGGAATTGTAGCAGCGATAACCAGCAATGGAGGTTGAGTAACATAGGAAATACATGGTGTGGATCGAGAGGAGAGTTTGTTGGTAGGTGGAATCCATAGAAAATTGAGGCGATCAAAGGTCCTGAGATGATTGTATTTGGGTAGTTGTTTGGCAAGGAGTTGATAAGGTGATTAATGGTTTGTGTTTTGGATGGGAGGCTATTGATGAGGTAATTGGAGGTCAGTAGAGCCTCTGTACACAAATGTGGTGGAAGATGGGCAGCATTTAGGAGAGTTCGGGTTGTTTTAAGGGTATATTTGTGTTTGTGTCCAGAGAAATCATTTTGTTCAAGAGTGTAAGGACATCTAAGTGGGTGGACAAAGCCTTTGTTTGTTAAGTATTATTAAAATTGGTGAGAGATGTATTCGCCACCATTGTCGGAGCAGAAAGTTTTCATTTTTTTTGTTGTAGAGATTTTCAACCATAATAGCAAATTGTGAAAATTTGCTAAAGGTTTCAAATTTATTATGCATAGGAAAAAGCCAACAAAATTTTGAGAATTCATTAATGAAAATTACATAGTAACAAAAACCATTGAGGGATGTTTTCAGAGATGGACCCCAAACATCACTATGTATTAGATATAACAGTTTAGAGGTACAAGAGGACTTAGAACTAAATGGTAGTTTGTGACATTTAGATACATTGCAAGAAGTACATAAAAAATGATGTGAATTGGTGGAGGAGATTTGTAGAGTTTTGGCCAACTTGTTGGTGACAAAATTGTGCGGGTGACCCAACCGTGCCAGCCATAGTTGGAGATTGGATAGTTGAGAGACGAAGGCCTTGGAGGAGGGTGATGAGCTTGTCGTTGGAATATGATAAAGTCCATTACTGCTGAACCCAAGATACAGTATGACATTTTCAGGGCATCTCTGATGACAAAGCCATGTAAATTAAAAGAAATGAAGTAATTGTTGTCATATGTAGGTTTGTAAATTGAAAGAAGATTTTGGGAGATTGCATGAAGAATGTTGTGAAGAGAAAGCTTACGATTAGGAAATGGAGTTCGTAGAAGAATGGTCCCTATATTGGAGATGGGAATAGTGGAGCCATTGTTGATAGTAATGGTCTATGTGCCATTGTATTTGGTTGGTTGTTGAATGTTGTTAATGTCTGAAGTCATGTGATCTGATGCAGCAGAGTCAAAGTACCAATCAGTTGATGGATGGTGATGGGAGAAGAGGGCTGGTGTTTCTTGGGAGGAAGGAGAATTATATTGATGATTACTGCAATGCCAACAAGTGACTGATATATGACCCAATTTCCTGCAAATTGCTCAAATTGGACGGGGTGATTATTGTGGAAGATTTCCTCTGTTAGATTGAAAGTTGGTATGAGAGTTTGAAGCTGATTGATTGTGAGTTTGAGTGTTTCACCCACACTAGAAATGGGACCTTTTTCCTCTGGTTGCTGTGAGTGTGATGGAAGAGGAATCATGTGCAGATAGCTTGAGATTTTCTAATGTAATATTTATCTCTTCACTGGAAAGTAGAGAATAAAATTCATCAAGAGAGATGGGGGTTAGTTTGGTGTGAATGACAGTTTTGAAGGATTGGTAGGGATGTAATAGGCCATTGAGGGTGTATAGTATGATGTCTTCCCAATCAATGTGTGAGCCGGCTGGTAAGATGTTGTCGACGAGTGATTTGAGGTTGAGAGGTATTGAGACATAGCGAGTTTCTTCATAGAGATGTTATGATTAATCTCATTTTTGAGCTGGATGACCTATAAGCGATTAGTGGGTTGTAGGTGTTTCTCCAATATTATCCAAATTTCATTGCAGGTTTGAAGATTTAGGATGTATGTATAGTAGAATCAAGGTGAAGATGGTGGAGTAGAGGGCGGCTGAAAGGTTTTGGTCAAGCATAATATAGTTGTTGTAAGTTGGGTTTGGTAGTAGTTTATTGTTGTTGGAGGACAAGAGTTTGGGTGGACAATAGAAAGTGCCGTCGAGGAATTCATCAAAGTTGTTCGCAATAAACATCTTGAGTATTTGAAGCTGCCATATAAGGTAGTTGTCGCTATAGAGCTGAACATGAACATTGCTTTTGAAAATGAACATGAAAAAATTGATAGAATAAGGTATAGAGGACTCGAACATGGTGGTAAGTGGATTTTGGGAGATAGTTGTGGCTGTATTGGAGTTGCTGGAAGATTATGTCATGGACCGTTGAAGTTGAAGAGCAATGTCGTTGGGCTATGTGGCTCTGATACCATGAAGAAAAGCTAAACATAGCATTTAATTTGAGAAGATAAGTAATAATTTCATTTCATTTCATTCCACACACATATTACCTTTATATTAGAGATATATATATAACAGAGTAGTTATGAGTTGTTTTTGATGTAGGTATTGACAGAAGGGAATATCGGCTGTAGTAGTGGATATTGGAGTTATACTGCATAGAGTAGTGGAGAGTTGGCTGCGAGCGTATTTGAGTTGCGTATCAATGATTAGCATATCAGAGGTCGCATATGAGCTCACAATTCCATCTCACTATGGGAAAACACGCGATTACCGACGGATTTTCCGGCGGATTAATTTGCGTCGGTAAATACGGCGTTTGTACCGGCGCATAGTGAGAAAGGAAAGTTTACGGCGTTTTTCCGGCGCATGGTACGCCGGAAAATTTCAGACGTCTAATGCGCCGGTCTAAACGTCGGAATATACCAGTATTTTACTGGTTTCGACGCACTTTACGGAGGAAATCGTCCGGCGCATTTACTGGTGGATAATAAGACGACGGTTTTAAACTCAACGACTTAAAACCGGTGCAAAATGTGCCGAAAATTTTTCCGGCGTCTTGGACGCCGGAAAATCTGCCGGCGAAAGCCCTATTTCCGAACCCGAGCCCCTCTGGCTTCTCATTTCATTCGTTCATTTCTCTCGCATCTCTGCTGTTTCCCTCGTCGCCCACCGTCGCTCACCGTAGATCGAGGTCGCCGAGCTCTGTTGATGGTCACCGGACGTCGCCGACGATCATAGCCTTCATCGCCGGCGAGAGCTCTGTTGACGGTCACCGACGTTAGATCTAAAGGATAAATATTTTTTTATGTAAATTAAGTGTACTAAATTAAAAAGAAGGCAAAGGGAGAAATTTATATATATATCGATGTTAATTATGCCTTCTTAATTAAATAGATCTATTAAATAAAAAATATATATCGAGTGACCTAAGAGATATATTAAAAAGGGTCATGAGTCAAAACATTATAAATTAAAAAATGAAAATGCTTTATATGACCTAAAGCAAAAACCAAGAGCATGGAATGCAAAGAGTAGTGATCCATACGTCAAGCAAATTGAGTATATTTAATGCTCATATGAAGATGCATAAAAATTAATATCACTTTTTTTTTTCCTTTTATGTAGTTTATCTTATCTTTACAAGTTATAAACCACTTATATTCAAAGAATTCAATCAAACCATATGCAAAAATTTGAATTGAGAGACTTATTTCATATTTTCTTGCGATAAAAGTGAAGCGAAGTAATGAAGATATCTCTATTTCATAAGAAGTCTATGTAAAGGAGGCTCTCATGAAACTTAAGATGTAGAATTGCAAATTAGTTTAAAAAGATGAAAGTAAGATGATTGATCCAAGCAATCAAAATTTTAATAAGAATGTAAGATATTTGAAATAAGTGGCCTAGAGATCAAGATAATAGAAAATGCACAAGTGATTTTGTATTTTTTTTTTATTCAAAGAAGTAATAAATAATTTCCTTGTCTGCTTGTTAGGTTAAATTTATTGATTCATCTTGTGTATGTCAATCACTACAGGAAAAATGGCTATTACCGGCGGTTCCAACCGGCGGTTTATGTACCGCCGGTGTTATCGGCGGTTAAACCGCCGTCTTTTAACGGCGGTCTGCCGGTATTTTTTATACGTTAAACCGCCGGTATTAACGGCGGTCAAAAAACCGCCGGCAAACCGCCGGATTCTAATATTAACCGGCGGTTTAACGGCGTCCTGGACCGCCGTTGATAAGTAATTTTGTACCGGCGGTTTGGACAGCCGAAAAACCGCTGGTTAGTGCCCTAAAACGACCAGGCCCGCAACTCACATTTCATTCTTTCTCGTTCTTTCTCTCTCGTTTCCCTCGCCTCCGCTCGCCTCCGCTCGTCCGAATGCGACCGACGAAGGTTCTCCGATCGCCGCCGACGAAACTTCTCTTTCCGCCGACCCAGATCCGACTGGCACTCCGACGTCCGACCTCGCTGACCCAGTCCGACCCCAAACCGACCGCCGACTTCAATTTTTCACCCTAGATTCCTATTTTAAGGTATATTTTATATTTTTTCTTTGATTATTTTTTCTCACTAGACATAAGCAAGTGTTAGAGTTATTTTGGATGATTTAGATAGTAATGCAAGAGGTAATGTTGTAATAATTTTGGTAGATCTAAATTTTTTTTAGGGTAGATCAAAATTGTTGATTGTGACATTTATTATAAGCCATTTAGTGTTAGATTTGCTTGCTATGATAAACAACTCTAACCTAGGTTAGAGGCAATTTCGGCGGCTACCGACGGTCACCGGCGGTTTAGATCGTCGGTTGTACCAATGGGTTGAACCGCCGGCGTTCGCCGGTAAAAGATCGGCGGTCTACCGGCGGTTTCAAAAACAAACGACGCCCAACTAAACCGCCGGAGAACCGTCGGTATATTGACCGCCGGTAAGCCGTCGGTCAAATAACCACCGGCGTCACGGCCGATAAACTGCCGATTCAAAATCTGGTTGTAACCGGCGGTGTAAGCCGCCGGAAAACCGCCGGTAAAAAACCACCGATACAAGTTTCCTACGCGATTTTTTTCGGCGGTCAGAAAACCGCCGTAAAGCCGCCGGTAAGGCAAAAAACCGCCGGTTAATATAGAGTAACCGTCGGAAAAAACCGCCTGATTTCGGTGTTTTTCCTGTAGTGAATAAATATAGCTAAGGAAGCTAATATATGAGATTTAACATTCTCCGAGTGATCGAAGCTACACAAGTCTATATAAATAATAAGTCAACAACCAAACTAGCGAAGAATCCAGTGAATCATAAAATAAGCTTGCATATTAGTGTTCATTATTAAAACGTAAAAAATCAGCTCGAGGAGAAAAGAAATTTGAATAGCGAATGTGAAAACTGGAGATGAACTTGCAGATACTTTTGCTTGAGCAATTCATAAAATGGAAGACAAATCTTAATATAATCAATGAAGTAGTTTTTTTTTTTTTAATTTAAAGGAGAGAATTTAAAATATAAACCAAAATTAATAAGTCAATATCTTTTGAGTATACAAAAATTTTATATGAATATTATTGTAGAAATCTTTAGAGCAATATTTCGTGTGGGACAACTTTTTTATTGCCTTCTAAAACAACTTTTCAGTATAAAAATTTTTTAGCTATATTTTTTTTTACTAGAAAGCTACTTTAGAAAGTATTAAGAAAGCCGCCCCAAACGAAGGAAGATTAATCCTTCATTTGCTAGAAAATTATAAATGGAAATATTCTAGAAATATCTAGAATAAATTAGATAGTATGAAGTAGCCATAAGTTGCATTTAGCTAGAAACCTTCACGTATAAGTAGAAATAGGCCTTAGAATTGACCATTTTATACATTTCAAAATAAAGAGCGAATAATTTTAATATGAATACAAGTACTTTCTTCCGCATAAAAATTCTATCAAATACTTGAGTTCATGTTGAAAAACTTCTATTTGAAGAGATGTAATCATAGGTGTGAAGATCTCTTATATAGAAGAGATTACTAAGAAACCTCATAATATTATATTTAGGTTTCTTTTGGGACAACTTTCTACCTGCTTTCTAAAACATCTTTTCATGAATACAAAAAAATTTTGAACTAAAACATTTTGTATTAAAAAGCAACTAATTCAGAAAGCAATACGAAAGTTATCTCAACCGAAACTTTAATTTCTCATCATATGGATGAAAAGTATATTGGTGTAAAAAGAAAGCAATTGACCCTCTCACTAATTTGCATTTGAATTGAAAAAGAAAGTTGATATGAGACCCAACTTTAATCTCAAATTTGGATATATCCTCCCAAACAATAAGTGCCACCATCCACCAAATAAACAATTATACCCTGGTGGAATTAACCTCCATGCTAGTCATAGCTTATTAGCTAGTAACTTCCAACCAAATTAATTACTACTTAGCACATCCACAAAACACTCCTTTTGGTCTGAAAACACTGCCATCAACTTTCTTGCCATGCTTTCTCATAAAGCAAAAGGGGAGATAAAAAACAAAAAATAAAAAAGAAATGAAAAGCAATGGAGAGAAAAATATAAAGAGGAACCGAAAAAATATTAAAGAAGGAGAGGAAGGGAAAGGAGACAAAAGTAAAGGACTCTCACTCCTCTTGTAAACTAGTCCTTTGCCTCTAAAGCTTTGTCTTCTCCCCCATACCACAGCCACAGAAGCAAAGGAAGCAATACCTTCAAAGACTGATCTAAGAGTGGTAGGAAAGAAAGAAAAACAACAAGAATAGATGGAAGAAAAATAGAGAGAGAAAGAGAGAGAGAGGAAGAAAGGGAGGCCTTAGGGTGGAATAGAGGTATATTTGAGAGTTCTTAGGTGCAGCAGATGATGGGAGGGTGTCCTACTTGGTGGAGCATGAGCAATTTGAGGAGAACTTCGTCTGATGAGGCCTCTCCACTTCTTCAGTGTCCTCTTCCTCCCTCCTTAGCCTTCTCACAGCAGCCTCATGAGCTTTCTAATTATATTCCTATGAGCTCTTGTTGTGAAGATCCTGAGCTTCCACAAACATGGAGTCAAGCGCTCATGTAATCTCTCTCTCTCTCTCTCTCTCTCTCTCTCTCACTATATATATATAGTGATTGTTTATTTGTTTCTTTATTTAGCTTCTACTAGATGTTATATGGATATTTCTTCTCTTAGTAGATTATGAATTGGTGCAAGTTAATGGAATTAATATGCTCCTACTCTCGAGAAGAAAAAATATATTACTGGTTTTCTTAATTGATCAAACAAAGCTATTACTTGATCAGACTAAATCTTACCTACGTGTGATCTCTAGTTTTAGGTAATTAGTTCATGGGGAAGTTTAAATTGAACTAGTAAAATAAATATTCATGATACTTTCATA
The DNA here is from genome assembly GCF_001605985.2 of Dendrobium catenatum. Classification (NCBI taxonomy): domain Eukaryota; kingdom Viridiplantae; phylum Streptophyta; class Magnoliopsida; order Asparagales; family Orchidaceae; genus Dendrobium; species Dendrobium catenatum. Next base: position 465,993 of record NW_021319790.1, on the reverse strand, counting down.
GATACAAAATAGAGAAACAGAAAAAGAAAAGAGTTCATATATAGTCTCACTGTGGCTTTCCCTCTATACGTTTTTAATGAATTTGTTTTGGTGTATTCTCTTCAAAAAAGAAGAGCTGATTAGCCACCATAAATTTTTACTTATTTTAAGCATTTCCTCTGACAGAAGGAATAAACTTAGATTTATTTAATATAATTAATTGATAATTATCATCTTGCAGGGGAGGACTAGCTACTCAAGAGGAAAGGTATAGTTTAAGCACTCCTTTTCAAACCAAAAAAATGGAGAATTTAGAGAATCAGCTGATTTACCATTCACAAGGAGCTCAAGTTCAAGATCTGAAGCAAGAGAACTCTGAAGATTCTGGTTATGCCTTCAGCCATGTAAGCTCAAGCTCTTGGGGTCCGATTGTAACAGTATCTCCTAGATCTTGTGATACTTCAAGCTTCAGCAGAAATATGCTGAACTTCTCTAACAAAAAGACAGACAGAAAGCATCAACTAACTGATCACTTTTCAGAGGTTAGATAGATTAAAGAGAGGATTAAACATCTTAATCTCTTAAGAAAGCTGAGTTTAATATAGTTATCATTCTGAATCATTAATATTCTTTGGATTCTGAAGAGCAATAGCACAGAAAATGGAGGAGTTTTGAAGAAGGCAAGGATTCAAGGGTCCTCATTATCACAGCCAAGTACTTTAAAGGTTTCTAATTCTTGAAGTCTACACTCCCTTCTCTATTTTATGAGTGCTGACAAAAGTTAGAAGCCGTTTATAACTATAATTTAAGATAATTTATTGCGGTTTAAGATAATAATCAAAATTATTATTTTTCTCAACACAAAATTTTGACTGAATTGTAATTTTTATAAAATTTCTATATTTATTAAATTTCCTGTCCTTCGATGATGACTGGATTTTATTTTTTTTTGGTGATCCTCTACACTACAGTCATCTTAATAATTATAGAACTGTTGCTGGATAACTGATATTGAATCCAATTTTCTTACAGATTCAGCCATATTAATCACTCAACACAAACGCTAAGAAAATAATAATAATACTAATATTTTTTGTCATTAAGAACAAATCGTTTCTTTTACTTTGATTCTTTGAAATATATGTATATATAGCTCTTCTTTATTATTTTTCTATATTGGTTTTTGCCTCTCAGTAAAAAATGTTTATTTTTGCTTTCACAGGTTAGGAAGGAAAAGCTAGGGGATAGAATAACAGCCCTTCACCAATTGGTTTCCCCATTTGGAAAGGTGTGAGGCTGTGAGCAATACTTTTTTAAGTGTTTTTCTAGATGTGTAAAAGCATATTAATTATTCTATACGGATGTTGAACGTCGTTCGGAGTTCAATCAGAATATGTAATGTCATCCCTTGCTAGATACCACGGCTCGGTATTGCTGGCGTGACGCATTATGGTTGGTCTCCGGACATCATTCTATATCCGATATCCGCACAGAAAATTTCTCGTAAAAGCAACTCTAGACTCACAGTATCTACACTGTTACAAATTTACTTTACTAATTAATGAAATTAACCTTCAGCATTTACACATTTAACCGTACTTTCACTTATATGTTCATATTTGATTAATTATTCTATATCTACCTTCTTCTACATTTCCATTTCCTATTCAAGAATAAAGAAATCTGACTTGGGCTACCTCCTTTTGCAGACTGACACAGCTTCTGTACTGCTTGAAGCCTTCGGCTACATTAGATTCCTTCAGAGTCAAATTGAGGTCGTCCAACACCCCCACCCCCCTCTCTCTCTCTCTCTTTTTCAAATGTTCTTCTGCTAATAATCTTTAACATGAACCTAATGATCAATAGTTAGTGCGAAGATCAGCCTGTAGGAAGATTGTAACCTATAATATATTACTGTAATTTCTTCATTAGAGAGGTTTCTTTCGTCAAGTAAAGATATAAATGTGGATAGAGTTGAGTTCATTGTGATCATATTTTGAAAATGACAAAGAAAATCCCACAGTTAAAACACCATTAATACTACAGGAACATGGAACTCACATATTCAAAGAGAACACAACAAGTACCAAGTACTCTCTTTCTCTCTCTTTCTCTCTCTTTCTCTCTACTTTTAAAGTATGGTGTTTCTGAAAGCTGAAGTGAAAGAAAAGGAGGCTAGCTAGATTGATTTCAGAGCACGCAATTAAAGTTATGGGATGGGCACAGATTTATGTTTTGATTCATGTGGCATCTTTTTTTTTTGTTTTGTTTTTTTGTTGTCTAGTGTTGTCATGTTTTATAGATATTATTATCCTATGCTTCTTTACACTGCATTCCATCACTTTTTTCGTCTATTTTTGTAGGCTCTCAGCTCCCCGTACTTGGCAAGAGGATCAGGCAACATGAGGCAGCCTGTAAGTTCCTCTCACTCTCTCTCCCTCTCATATAAAATGTTGAGAGATAAATCTTAAAGTATATGGCTCTGAATCATAATTCTCCAATAATCATTAAGCTCAAATCCTTTTCACTCTCTCTTACTTTTTTTCTCTATTTTTTTTTGTTTGGGCAAGAAATTTAGTTGGCAAGTTGTGAATAAATGTGCATAAGGCATACAGATCGATACAATAGTGTTATTAGTTATCAGATATGGTAATTAATGAAACTTAGGTTTCGTTTGGGACAACTTTATTACTGCTTCGTAAAGCAGCTTTTTAGTACAATAATAAAAAAATTTATACTAGAAAGCTGTTTTAAGAAGCAAAAAGAAAGTCATCCCAAACAAAATCTTAGGCTTCGGTTTGCACTAGAAAACTGTTTTAAGAAGCAGTAAGAAAGCCATCCCAAATGAAGCCTTAGATTTTGTTTGTCCCTACTTTTTATTGCTTCTTGAAGTAATTTTCAAGTAGAAACATTTTAATTTTTGTACTAGAAAGCTGCTTTAAGAAACATTAAGAGAAGCCTTAGTTGCATGTATTTTAGTATCTAGCAAGATGGAGAAAGGTGATATGTATTTAAAGAGTAATTAATCATAAACTCCTCAAATAAATTAACATATAAAAGTTAATGATTGTTTGAATATTTATGTGATTTTTTTAAAATTAAAAAATAATAATTAGATGTAGATATTGAATGTTGAAATCATGATGCCTAAAAATAACAATTTCAAATTTTAATGTACTTAATTTGTTTTAAGTATGAAAATTTATTAGCATTTTAAGAATGTCTTGGTCAAGTATTGGCTCCATATGGCTTTAGAAAGAAGAGGAGAATGCTTAAGAATCTTAGGATTGGTTTGGGATAATTTTCTCGTTGCTTAATTCGCTTTTCAGATAGCTATCATAATTTTGTTTGTCTACTATGCACTTTCTTGTAGTTTTTTCACTAATTTTCAAAATTTTCTATTGTGAAAAACTGTTGTTTACTGCAGAGTAGCTACCATAACAACTTCACATCAAACTTAATAAAAATCTACAACTGTCGCAAATAGATCATTTGTTTGTCTTTTTTTTCTCCAATTGGCTAGTCAAAAAGGTGAAATTATTATGTGCGGATATGGACACTGTTCCGGGTCTAATTAGAGCTCACTACATCACGTACCCCTTTGTTGTGTACTGCGGCTGTGTACCCGCTGTATACCAGGTGACGTGGCATGCTCTAATTCGCCTCGGAACATTTCGGTGTCCATACAAAATAATTTCTCGTAAAAGATAGCCTATAACATCGACTTTACATAAATTGCTTTGCCAATGAAAGTTATGTGCAGTAGACATTCTTATTATTTTACTAAATTTTTTTAAAAAACTAATCTTTATTCATATTATTTTCAACAATTAGGACTCTAAATACTTTTGTTAGGTGCAATTTTTAATAAAGCGTTATTATTATGCATGTCATAAAAATTTTATTACATTTTGTAAAAGATTTGCTAAGAGAAACCTTTTAGCTAAACTTTTTTTTTTTTATCATTCCTGCTTTATTTTTAATAAAATATAATTATTATCAGTGTAATAAAAAGTTTGGAAACATTTTAGATTTTTTACCAAAGGGTTTGCTTTTTTGCACACTTTATGAAAAATTTTGATAAATTTTGATTTTATGTCATACTTTTTTGAAAAAAGATCTGGAAATAGGTTAAAATTCTTTTTAAAAAATTTTTAGCACTCCTATACTTCTTTTAGGGCTTTCTTTAAAGCAGAAAGGCACCAAAATCACTTTACAGCGATTAGGGACTCTTCAGTGAAGGCCACAAAATTTAAAAGAATTGCATCTTCATGTGCTAATAATTGCTTCCTTTTGCTTCCTGATTAAATATTATGAAATGGATATCTAAGTCTTTGTTTGGGACAGCTTTTTTATTGTTTTTAGCAATATTTTTCAGTTAAAAAATTTATTGAAAGCAACGAAAAATAATGACCGAATGCTATTCCAAACGAAGCCTAAGTTGACCACAATGTATGTGGATAGTGTCACATAAATCATTATTATAATGAGCAATCATCAAAGTTTTTAGATCCGGATCGAACATTAAACCGCCGGAAGGAAAGAATCAAGATTCAAAGGTTCAACATGAATCTTACTAGATTACTAGAAGTTCAATCATGATGATGTAAATATTATTAAAATTAATCAAAATAATTTAAATAAAGTAATATTCTTAGTAATGCTGATAAGTGATAACATAAATATAAATAATATATATCATTAAACATATGTAACATATAAAGGAGTCAAACAACTAAATTCAAACTAACAATTTTGGACTATATAATATTTCTCATATCATATATATAACATATTAACACTATAAAAACATGACGTTTTCTCAGCAGTTCATAGCGGTAGTTTATAAACTGTTGTTATAGATAGATATATACATTAGTTTTAATCGCTATTAAAATATCTCAAATATTCATAACTTTAGCAGCCAATTAATAGTGGCGATCTTAAAAGCTGCTGCTATAGGATAAATATATTTCCCCCGTTGTATTGTGATGCCCTAGCCTCCGATCTCGCCCTAGCCCGTCATCCCAATCCCTCTCTATCATGCTCTCGATCACTCCCTCTCTCTCATTGTTCGTACGAGAGCTCAAGGCGATCAGCATTCGGCTTTGGGAAGTCGGTTGTAGGTGTTTAAACCGCTGTAGCATGTCCTAAAAAGTGCTGCAAAAGCCTGATTTATCGTAGTGTAATCACTTGCATTATTACAGGATGGAAATGATGAACAAAAGAAGGATCTGAGGAGTAGGGGACTGTGCCTGGTTCCAGTTTCTTGCACAGTGCACGTTGAGAGCAACAATGGTGCAGATTATTGGGCTTCATCACTACGTGGGAGCTATTGATGTAGGAGATTATTATAAGCATCCTTGAGATATTTAGAGCTTGATACAATTGTGAATATATATAGCATCATTAGCAGCCAATCTTATAAGGAAAGAACAAGGCTGATTGCTCATGATGCTATATATGCACAAAGTAAACAGATCAAGAAGTGTGCTAAGTGAAGTTTTAAAGAGTATTGGAGGGTAATGAATTGCTGATTTAGGCTTGATCAATTGGGACGGTTTTCATATTGCTTCTTAAAGCAGCTTTTTAGGGCAAAAATTAAGAGAGCTGCTTTAAGAAGCAGTAAAAAGCCGTCCCAAACGACGTTTTAGTCTTGATTTGATGATATGTGCTTTTATATTGGTTGGTAATAGAGGACAGTTTCCTTAATTTGTACACTATTTAGTTTAGAATTAACATTTTCTGGTCTATTTCATTCAGTTTTAATTAATATGTAAGTAATATTATGATGGCTTAAGGGTTTGTTTGGGATTGTTTTCTCTTTGTTTTGTTTTTTAGATAGCAACCATAATTTCGTTTAATGTTTCGTTTGGGACGACTTTCTTTCTGCTTCTTAAAGCAGCTTTTTAGTAAAAAGCGGCTTTCTAGTGACAAAATTTTTTAGTTTTGATTACTAAAAAACTACTTTAAGAAGCAGAAAGAAAGTTGTCCCAAACGAAGCCTAAATATTGCTTTCTCGTCGCTTTTCTAAAATTTCTAGAATGAAAAGATATTTTTTTGTAGCAATAGTAACTAAGTTGATTTCCTCATAGCAACTTCACAACCAATTTTATAAAACATTATAGTTGTCCCAAACAAGCCGTACGTTAGGATCAAGTGAAAATTGGATAGATTTTTTTTTTTAATTTTAGATTGTATTTTTACATACAAATTTGTTAACTTAGATTAAGCTCACAAATACAATTGACATTCCACAACATTCAAGAATGTGATAATTTTTAATGGTAATAATTATTTTTTTTTCAAAAATGTAAATCTCTTTAAAAAAATTGCATAGGCCTTCTATGTTTGGCCATTAATATTCCAGTCATTTTATGTGCAGCTTAGATGAAATAAACATATATAACAAATGTCTTGTATATTTTTCCAAAAATATATGAGAAAATTATACTAATTATATTTGTAGATTTATCTCAGAAATAAGTTCTTTTACAAACTTAATATTTCACAATAAAATCTTATCAAAAAAATTTTCTAACAAGTATGATGGTAATGAAAAATGAGATAAAATGTTTTTAGTTCGATAATGCTCAGAAGAGCGATAAAAAAGAAAAAAAAAACTTAAAGCCTAAAATCACATCTAAGTAAAAGTAAAAAAGAAAAATCTAAGCAAAATCATGGGCTGTCACGAGCCATCACTCAAAAAAAGGCGATCAATATTATCTTCCATCTAAAAAACTAATCTACCAAAGGTTAAAGAGGTTCAATACACCATCAAAAAGAAACAAGCAAGATAACATCAATAGCTGCAAAAGCCCACGACAGTAAAAGTGAAACAACATGACCATATATCAAACACGATCGGCAGCGGCAGAAAATGGCAACCAAGCCAATCAAACCCAAAGGCAAGAGCCTTCATCCGAACATGCAGGAAAAGACAAGACTCCAAAGAACATGAATAACAAACATACAACAATTTGGACCACATTCAATTAAAAAATAACATGAACTTTTGGACTAAATTACCTCTCTTGTTTATTAAATGGCAAATAGAGAGAAGCAGAAAGTGGGAATTGAAGAAGCCAATTTTGTTAATCCATTAAATATATTAATTGCTTAAAATATATTACTAAGTCTTAGAAATTTTTTTTTTTAATGTATATATTGAAATCAAATTTCTTTAGGCCTTAAATTAAATAATTTTAGTTCGAAAAATGAAAAAAATTTATCACAAAGAATATGGGTTTTAAACCTCTAAAATATATTAATCTTAGGTTGAAAATTAATATTTAGATTATTATTCTAATAGTTCAATAAGTAAAGCCAATCTTGTAAGTGTAAAATGAATTGTCTATTATGTTGCTATTACTCCTTCGTTTTGTAGGGTTGAATCTCAAATATGAATTCAAAAAGCTGTAGCAAGTTCTGTCTTAAATGGAAAGATGTGGCAATGGAAAAAATGAAGGAGTAGAAGATAGAGAGTAAGAAGAGAGAAATCAGTGGAGAACTGTAACTATTGCTGTATATATCAACATAGATTTACAAAGTGGTTGTATATAAGCTATTAAGAAGATACAAATTGTTAGAGATGAGGGGTTGAGATGAAATATTCTCTCTACTATGCATGGAGCGTAGAAGGCACTGAGGCGGCGGCGTCAAGATACAGAGATAGTGGAGAGGAATGTAAATGCCCATAGATGAGCTTGCTAACATTCATGACTAAAACAAAAAAGATATGGGCTTAAGGCTGATCTTTGATGTAATCCAATTGAAATAAGGAAATATTTGGTCAAACTACCTTGCATTTGAACACAAACAATAACTCCTACATACATACCTGTTGCGTCCTGGAGTATTCTCGGCGGTAGAGAAATATATAGTTTAACGTCTTAACATTGTACGAAGATATAACACACAAGCAGATAAAAGAGAGGGTGTAGCGTTCTTAAGAGATACCAGAGTTTTTACGTGGAAACCCCTAAAAAAGGGGGAAAAACCACGAGGCCTGACACAGTTTGAATGAATCCACTATAATTTGAAGTTGATTACAAATGAGGCTCTTCTTAGGGAGAAGGCCTTGGCTTGATGTTACAAATGTACGTCATATAGAGCGCATTACATGGTGGGAGTTACAATAATCAACATAGACATACTTATTTGGTTGGAAGGGCCATTATCGGTGATGGAGGTCGGAAGGACCATAGTCGGTAAGAGACAGAGGTCAGAAAGATCATTGTCTGACAAAGTAAGTTTGAATGACAGTAGTCGGCAGGAGACCGGGGTCAGAAAGACTGTTGTCTGGTGATGGAGGTCGGAAGGACCATTGTAGGTGACGGGGGTCAGAAGGATCGTAGTTGGCAAGAGACAGGGATCAGAAAGACCGTTGTCTGGCGATGTAGGTCGGAAGGACCATAGTTGGCAGGAGAAAGGGATCAGAAAGACTTTTGTCTGATGATGGAGTTTGGAAGGACCATTGTAGGCGACGGAAGTCGGAAGGACCGTAGTCGGCAGGAGATCGGGGTCAGAAAGATCGTAGTAGGAGGGCGGTACTTCGGGAGAACTCTCGGTGTCAAGTGGTGGCCCGGAAGAAGTTCGCGCGTCAGGTGGTGGCCCAGCAGAAGTCTGGGCCTCAGGTGGTGTCCTAGTGGAGCACATGGCCTGAAGTGGCGGTTCGGTGGAAGTGAGAGCCTCAAGTGGTGGTCCGGCGGAGCAACGACGTCAAGCAGCGGTCCGGCAAAGGTGAGGGCCTCAAGTGGTGGTTCGGTGGAGCAACGACATCAGGCGGTGGTCCGGCGGAGGTGAGGGCCTCAAGTGGTGGTCCGGCGGAGGTGAGGGCTTCAAGTGGTGGTCCGACGGAGCAACAGTGTCAGGCAGTGGTCCGGCGGAGTAACGACGTTAGGCGGTGGTCCAACGGAGGTGAGGGCCTCAAGTGGTGGTCCGGCAAAACTCCGACGGTGGTCTAGCGAAACTGCGGCGAAACTCCGACGGTGGTCCGGCGAAACTCCGGCGGTGGTCGAGGAGCTTCTTCCTTCTCTTCTCTTCTTCTCTTCTTGCTTCCCTCCTCCTCTCAAGAGACATAAGGGGTCTATTTATAGAATTTTTGGAGTGGCATGACCCATAAATAGGTGAGAGATCAAGGGCAAATTAATGGGGAGTGGGTGGATATACGGTCGATATTGAATCCCTTGATCATGCATTGTTCGTCAGGCATTTGAAGGCCTTAATAATGTCAGAATTAGACGATCTTGGGCTCACTGGATTTGTCTCGTCGAGCCGCTCGATTAGACTATAAGCTCGTCAAGTTTGGAAAACGTTTGGTAACTCAAACAGTGGTACGAAGCTTCCAACAGCGCTTCGGGTCCTTAATTTGGACTCATTTGGGCTAGGGTTGAGTTGAATTTAGTGTCGATAGGTTCTTATTTTTGAGACGCTCAGTTTGACTATAAGTTTGCTAAATTCGGAGTTCAGGTGATCCCAGATTTAATCTTTGAAGTTTCCGGCTTGATTTTTGCATCAAGATTCGTGCCTGATCAAGATAATTTTTTTGACAACGTATCAATACCTATTGCAAATGCACTCAAATGTTATCATTTGAACACAAGTAATCTCTCTCTACCCTTATCAACAAGAAGAATACATCAACAAAAAGCATACACCATGTTACAACCTTTTAAAATGTCTAGTGAGAACATTCATGATTAAAATAAAAAATATAGGGGCTTAAGGCCATGTAATCCAATTGCAATAAGGAAATACTTAGTCAAACTACCTAGTATTTGAACACAAGGATTTTACCTATAGCAAAGAGGAGATCTGACGACTAGGGTAGAGGAGGTGGATGAGTCTGACGGCTGGAGAAGAAGTTTGGGGTGTGCAACTCAAGGAGACCAGAGAGGAGAACGGTTTGGCTTGGGGTCGAGATCTTCAGCCGAAGGGAGAATGTCGCGCCGAATTCCTGTGCATGAGGCGCGATCGCGAGAAGGGGCGAGCGTCTGAAGCAACGAGAGAAAATGCGAAGAAATGAGGAGGAAGGCTCGGGATGGGTAATTTTAGGTGTTTTTCCGGCAGTGTTCCAGCGGTTTAGACCGCCGAAAACTAAATACTTAATACAGGCGGTCTTAGCCACCGCTTCAGGCACCGGTATTAAGTTAAACCGACGCCACAGCCCGCGGTTATTAAACCGCCGCTAATTCCGGCGACGGTTTATTAAAAACCGTCGGTTAAATTGCTGATTTATATAATACCGGCGGCTATAAGACCGTCGATAATAGCTGAATTTCCTGTAGTGTTTATATTTATTTTGTATTTCCTTGCATGCAATTCGTTAGCTTATATTGATGATGATCTGATTATAAATTATGAATATTAACTATTAATTAAATTGTAAGAAAAACAATAAATGAATAAATGAAAAAAGATGAAATTCTTCCACTTTAGATCTCGGGACGTGATATTGTGTATTTATAATACATTCAAAATGGATGAATTTCAAATTCAAGCCAAAATTAACTTGCTTTTGAAATGCAGTTGTCTAAACACCCTAATTTCAAAACCTTGCATTTACTTTACAGTTAAAATGTTGTTAATTGAACACCTCTTTATTTCTACTTCACAAAAGCTAGTCTAATTAGCTCTTCCTTAGCCTCCAATGTATAGGGGTGTAAATGATCAGTCGTGCCGAGCTCGAGCCCACCTTAGCTTGAGCTTGATCAATTTGTCAAGTTTAAGTTTATGCTCGAGCTTAATTCTACGAGTTTGAGTTTGCTCAGGAGCTAACTTATTAGTTATAAAAGAGATAAAATAAATTTGTTTTAAGTAGCTAGTTATTGTGGCAAATTAATAAAAATAATGAGAAGTTAGAAGACAAATAATAAAAAACCACTTAATATAAGTAAGTCAAATATAATTTTTAAATAATTTAAATAACTCATTACTTAACTTTCAAATTTAGTATATTTAAGTGTATTTAATATTAACATTTTTAAATGAGCCGACTCACAGAGTTATCTACGATAAACTCAGATTTGTTAGCTAATTATTAAATTCGGTTCATAAGCTATTTATCAAGGCGAGCCGAAATAGCTCATAAATCCGCTCGACTCATTTACACCCTGATGTACTGTAAAGAAGCTAAAATATACATTAATTTCGACAATTATAAACCATATAAACAGACAATAAATATCACAAAACTAATATATTTTCTGACAAAACCTTCCATCATCTTATTTTATTTTAGTAAATTCTTACATCAACTGTTTAATTAAAACTCACGGAGGGACCTACGCATTAATTAAGGGTAAATAATACAAAGTCCTTAAAAGATCCTCGCATTCCCTACTGCTCATAATAAAAAATTTATTTAAATATTATATAAATAAATATTAATCAACCTTAAAATAAGCATCATCACTTTCTCATATGATTTGATGTAAAATGTCTTCCTGTTAAAAAAGTAAGAGGAAAAAAACGTAATTCTAAGAAGAAGTGAATTGATGCTGTCTATTCTTCTTTTCAATGGTGCTCTTTTCTATTGCTTGCGGTCTGCTTTGCCGATGGTTTTTTGATGGCTGCAGGTTTTTTTTCTGGGCAATGATGACGAGGCTTCGTTGCCACTTGGGCCTCGCTTGTTGGCAACCTTTATGGTCCTTTTGCGGTTTGGGGAATTGCGGCTTTGTCTTAGTTTGCTGCCTCCAATGGAGGGCCCATGCTTGGCTTGGGTTGGGTATGCGTTGCCTCCTGAGTCTGGTTCTCTTCATTTGTTTAGTTTGTATTTTGGCTCACACTTTGTGTGTGGCTTGGTTTTTGGCTCCTTAGGATTCTTTATACTTCTCTTTTGCAGTTTTGGGAGCATTAGCGAGCCCTTTGGTTGTGTTGAACTTGTTTCTTTTTCTTGAATAATTAAAAAAGAAAAGGTTTGATGTCATATATGCTTCATGTTATTAGAGACTCCATGGTTAAATAAGGCATTGATGTTTCAGATATGGTTCATGTTATTTCATTGCCTTTCTCTCCTATTTATAAAGATGTTCATATTGGTGGAGGTACGGGATTGAGCATTTTGATGACCCTATGGATCATTCTGATTGGATTGGTTGTTTATCTGATGGAAATTGCAATGTTGGGAGGTCTGTTGCTAACTCCTTTATTAACTTGTGGGATGAATGTGATTTAAATGTGGTTAAGGTGGATCATAAGGGATTCTTTTTAACCTCTGGCAAGAAAGGGAAGAAAAATAGTCGTAAACATGTCAATTTCAAACTTAATAGCGGTTATTAATTCCTCTTGAACCATTGTGGGCTGATTATGGTTTTTTTTGTTTTGTTTTTGGTGTTCTATTGTTATATGTGTTGTTTTTGGCTTTGCTGTGGTTGGCTATGCAATTGTATCCTTCTTTTTTAGCCAGGGTTATGATGAGGTGGCTTTCAGCTTTCTCTCTGGCGATCTTGGCTTGTTGGCAACCATTAGTGGGGCTTACTCCTTTTCTGATTAGTGATCTTTATTTCAGATGTGGGAGGATGATGTTCCATATGCGCTTTCATCTGTGTGGGTTGTTTGCTTCCTCATCTGGATGGTTCTTGCCTGGCTTATGTGAAGTTGTAGGAAGTCTTTTTTGTTATTATTGAGCCTGACTGACTTATTCGTCCTCTTCACTGTTTGTTTTCTCTTTTTGGATTATTGTTGTCTTGTACTTTTTTGATTTGTCCTTATTTGGACTTGTTTATATCTTCATTTTTATGGTATGAAATAAAATTGGGTTTAAAGGAAAAAAAAAAGGTTGATGTCAACATATAATACTAAATAATATTATATTATAATATATTTAAAATAAAAAACTTTGTCTTATAATATATTAAATAAAAACTAACACTTTAATGGTATGGCTTTTGTGTGATGCAAATTCTTTAAGTCATTAAGCTAATTAGTGACACAGTGATACTATAAATCTGAATTGACATATTATAACTTATTATTTGAACGCTTCTGTATGTCAAAATCTATAAGGGAAGACAAAAGAATGTAAATAAGAAGGTATTGAGAAGCTTCGCCATTTGTCTTCAAAGCTTAATGCCTAATGAAAAAGTCAGCCTCTTGTTTGAGAAACACTTGCATGAGCTGGTGCTGAGCTAATGTAAGAGATTTTGTCTCAGTATTATTTATTATTATTATTAAACATGAAAATAGGGTGTCAAAATGGAACTTTTATTAGGTCCGGTGTAAGGACGTAGAGGAATGTCCGGTCGGAGGCAAAATCCCGCCAAAAAACTTGGTATTTGCTCGGTATTGCTAGGTATTATTTGATAATAATGAGGAATACCGCTCTATGAAGATCAATACCGAGCTATACCGAGCAATACCGAGTTTTTTCTAGGAAAAACTCGGTACAACTTTTGTATAACTCGGTATTGCTCGATATAGCTCGGTATAACTCGGTATTAGGTTTTCACGTGATGGTATTCCTCGTTTATTGTTTGGTATTGCTCGATATTTGCTCAGTATTTCTCATTTTTTGGCGCGATTTGGCCTCCGACCGGACGTTCCTCTACATCCGGTCGGAGGACGTAATAATTGTTCGTCAAAATGGGATAATGGGTCTAATTTGAGTCCGACTCGAAATTGACTTGACTTGAATCCAAACAATCCTATATGATAGACATGTTTAATAAATCGGTCAAAAGATGAACATGAGCTGACCCGCTGGCAACCTGAATGATCAAAATCTGACCCGATCATTTATTTTGATTTTTTTTATTACTTAATTATCAAATGTATAGTCTAGATTAATTTATCATTATTAAGAAGATCATACCAACAAACAAAATAATTAAAAAAAAAAAAAGTATTAGACATGACAAAGTTGGGCCGAGTCAATTTTTTTACACCCCTATATGAACCATTAAACTCAGAAATAATTAATTAGAAAAAATAGAATATTCTCAAGGAATTACTGATGGCATTAGAGAGAGAAGATTAGGTATGAAGAGTTCTATGGTAAATTAAAGAAGTGGAACAAATTTAATATGCATATAGAGTCTAAATGGTTGCAAACACATTTGTTGGTAAAGGCGCACAATTGCAAATTGTCCTCATTAGCACTTTGCATGCATTCACAAAAAGGTGGCATCTTTGAATTTGTATAATTTTTGCAATCATGGTCATTGTTATATTTGCATGTTGGACCTCTAACTTAATGGACTTTTTCATAATATTTTTTTTTATTAATTCTTAGGATTGATATATCATCAAAAAATTATCTTGATTGGACAATAATCTTGAGGCAAAATCAAATTGAAAATTTTCAAAATTAAATCTGGGACCATCCGAACTCCGATTTCAACAAACTTATAGTCGATCTGAACGTCTAAAAAATACGAACTGAACAACACCAAATTTGACTTAATCCGGGCCGAAATGGGTCCAAGTCAAAGGCCCAAAGCACATTTGGAAAGTTCAAATCATAAATTGGATGGTCAAAAGATTTCTAAGCGTGACATGCTTATAGTCGAATCAAGCGGCTCGACTAGAAGAATCCAACAAGCCCAAGACCGTTGAATTCTAATATCATTAAGATATTCAAATGCTCAATAAATGATCCAAGATCAAGGGGATCAACATAGGTCATTTATTCAAATCACTTCAAACTTATCTTTGATCTCCCTTCTATTTACTTGTCATGCCACTCTCAGAAAACTATAAATAGACCCCTCATTTCATGGAGGGGAGACCGAAGCAAGGAAGGGAAGGAAGAGAGAGAAACTAGAGTTTTCTTGCCACCATACTCCTCGACCACCCTTGAACTTCTGCCCGACCACCGACTGACATCGGACTTCCACTCGACCATCAAATGATGCAGGACTTTTGCTCGGCCATCGACTATCGTTGAACTTACTCCCGACCACCGATTATCATAGAACTTTCCCCCAACAACTGTCACCCGTCGATTACGATCCTTCTAACATGTGTCAACATACAACAATCTTTCTGACCACTGTCGTCTGCCGACTGAGGTCCCTTTGACCTCAGTCGATTACAATCCTTCTGACCTCCTTCGCTATACAATGATCTTTATTACCACTATAGTTTGCCGACTACGGTCCTTCCGACCTCCATCGTCATACAATGGTCTTTTTGACCATTATTGCCAGCCGACTATAGTCTTTTAGACCTCCATTTCCAAACTACACGCTTTTTTATCCCCATCGCATGCCGACTAAGGTCTTTTTGATCTCCATCGCCAAACAATTATCTTTTTTACCACTGTCGTCTGCCGACTACGATCCTTCAGATCTACATCACTAGACAACAATCTTTTTGACCATTAGCGTTCACCTACTATGGTCCTTCAAATCTACGTCGCCATACAACGGTCGTTCTAACCACTATTTCCCATGGTAGTAGAGGATTGATTGATAAGACTAGATAAGATATTTGATAGTATGTAGTGTTATTATATGTGTAATTTATAAATTAATAATTTTTCTATTAGATGGTGGGTAGAGTGCTGGTGGATGAGTAAATATGAAGAAAAATTTTAAGAGAGATTGAACTATTTTCTTAGTTGGCATGAGTTTTTTAAGACATTTTGAGACTAGTTTGTACCACATTCTACACATCAGTAGATATAGGAGATTTTTTAAGATTGGTTCAGGAGAACATAATAGTTATGCAATACGAGGCAAAATTTATCGTGTTAGCCAGATATGATCTATAATTGGTTAGCACTCTTAAGAATAATTTGCATAAGTTTTTGAGAGAACTCTAAGATAGTTTGAGATAGCCACTAGTCTAATATTATATCTCTAATTTCTCTAAGCTTGTAGAGAGAACTCATTTGATTGAGAATGATTTGATAGCTACGCAATAGTTGTGGACTACTAGTAGAAAAAGATTTGGTGGCAGGATTTTTGGTAGTGAATTTTCTGGAAAGAAGAGCATGTTTGGACCAAGAGAGTTTAGGAGAGGGGGGCATTATGTAGCAATTTATAGTAGTGGTAGCGTAGTTAGTTTTTATTCTATCAGTAGATCACATGTGGGTCATAGTTATGGAAGATGACATTATATGCAGCGTTATATGATGAATGGACAATATTTTCAATATGGTCAGATTAGACATAGAGTAGCTGAGTATCCATAGATTGGATTTTACTGATGATATGAGCCCAGATCTGAGAGTTTTATTAGGCCACTAGGGAGACCAAGTACTTTATACTCTTCTTGAGAGATCTTCTGGTAGAGGTAGTGATTCTGGTTATGTGGTAGGTTCTGTAGTGGGGAGACCATCTTGTATATAGTGGTCAGATAGTGCCTCGTAGTTCTGTTACGCTAGCTTTAATTCAGGCTGGCATTTATGATTAATAGGAGGCTCGAGATGCTCCATATATTATGACTAATATGACTTACATTTTTGGTTAGTCATGTCATATTTTATTTGATTATGGAGTTAGTAATTCATTTTTTAACATTATTTTGATTTACTACAATTGCATTCATTTTTACTATCTTTTTCTCTATATGTTACTTTATTGACTAGAAAGGGATGATAACTAGTAGGATTTGTTTATATTATATAGAGATATCTAACAAAAAATTGAGATCTAGTTTATTTTTTTACCCTTTTAGAGTTAGAAATTATTTTGGGTATGGATTGGTTGAGTCGCTATAAGACTCAAATTAATTATTTGAAGAAACGAGTCACCTTATTTCTGGGAAACGAGGGTATTTATTCATGGTGTTGAAGGAGTTTGTCACATCTGGTCTCTTTTATGAAAGTGAATGTATTGCAAAAAAAGAGTTGTAGGTTATTTTTGACATTATAAAGGGATAATATAATAATGTATGGATCTATTTCTGATATTCCAATAGTGTGAGAGTTTATCAATGTATTCCCTATTGAGTTAATCAATTTTCCTCCGAATAAGGATAATGAGTTTTGTATTGATGTATTTTTAGGTACAACCCTAATATTTAAAGCTTAGTATAGAAAGACACCCAAAAAACTTCAAGAGTTGAAGATGCAACTTTAGAAGTTGGTTGATATGAGATTTTTCCATCCTAGTGTGTCTTCATGGGGAACATTTATTTTGTTTGTAAAGAAAAAGGATGGTATGATGTATATGTATATTGATTATAAAGATTTAAATAAATTCACTATTAAGAATAAGTATACTCTGCTAAGAATTGATGATTTATTTGGTTATTTTGCAAGATCTATATTTTATAAGATCAATTTAAGATTTATATATTATCAGGTGAAGATAAGAGAGATTGATGTTATTAAGACTACTTTCAGTACTACATACGATATTATGAGTTCTTAGTCTTGCCATTTGGTATGACTAATGCACAATACATTTTTATGGATTTGATGTGCATGGTGTTCATAGATTTCTTAGATCAGTTTGTGATTGCCTTTATATAATATATTTTGGTTTCTTGAGCTTCTGAGAAGGATCATGCACATTTGAGGATCATTTTGGAGACTCTGAGACAGTATTAGTTATATGTTAAGTTCTTTAAGTGTGACTTATAGCTGAAGAGTATTTCTTTTTTGGGGTATGTAGTGAGTAGCATAAGTATTTTTGTAGATCCTCAAAAAGTTCAAGCATTTGTTGATTGATCGATGCCTACTATAGTATCTCAGGTATACAGTTTCTTGGGCATGAATAATTATTAAAGGAAGTTTGTGAAAAGATTCTCTCAAATTTCTACACATCTGATGAGACTGAATAAAGTCAGTTGTTTTTGTTTGGAGACCTGATTAAGGGGCTAGTTTCCAAAAACTAAAGAACTGTTTGAATTCTGCTCCAATTTTGACTCTTTCATATGACACGAATGAATTTCAGGTGTTCATTGATGCTTCTCTAAGAGGATTGGAATGTGTCTTGATGCAGCACGATAATGTTATATCTTAGGCCTCTAAGCAGTTGGAGCCATATGAAAGGAACTATCCAACACATAATTTGGAGATCTCGAATTATTTTTTCCTTGAAGATCTAGAGATATTATTTGTATGAAGTCAAGTGTGATATCTTTATTGTTCAACAAAGTTTAAAGTATATGTTTGAGACAAAGAAGTGGCTTGAGTTGATTAAATATTATGATTTGACCATTTAATATCATCCTGGAAAACCTAATGTTGCGAAAGATAGTATAAGCAGAAAATCTTCTAGACTATCATAAATTCAGCATACTTTTGATGATATATGATTCATGATATAGAAAAGCTACAATTGGAAATGATTTCTCATATTGATATAGATTTTTGTGTTTAGACTCGGATGATCATCCAACCCTCTTTACAAGAAATGATTCAAAAAATTTAAAGATCAGATGAAGAATATTTAAAGATGATTGATCAAATCAAATTGAGTAAGAAATATGAAATGTGAGTATCTAATTTTGGTATTATTTTTTATAGAAACAGATTGTGGGTACCGAGTTCTTTATAATTGATGTAAGAGATTCCGCGTGACGCTCATTATATAGGTTATACTATTCATCCAAAAAGCAATAAAATATTTAGTGATTTGGAATGTTTATTCTGGTGGCTTGGATTAAAGATGGATGTTTCATATTTTGTTTCTGAATATAAAGCCTATTAGTTAGTGAAAGCATAATATCAACAATGAGGAGGTTTTTAGTGGAAGTGGAAAGAGATTACGATGGATTTTGCTATGAGTTTTTCCAGGTCGAGACATGGACTTAATCCCATTTGGGTTATAATGAAGCGTATGACAAATTATGCTAATTTCATTCTGATTTGACAGTATCATTTAGTTGATCGGTTGACGTAGGTACGCATATGTACGTGAAATTATCCAATTGCATGGGATACCAAATATTATATTTTCTAGCATAGATAAAAGATTTACTTCCAAACTGTCGAGTAGCAAGGTTTGGGCACGAAATTACATTTTAAGTACAAATTTTTTTCTTAGATTGATGGACAGTCTGAGAGGGTTATACATGTACTAAAAGATCTTCTATGATTATGTGTTATAGATTTTGGTGGAAGTTGGGAAATCTCGTCCTTATGATCAAATTTGTTTATAATAATAGTTTTCAATTGAGCATATGTATGACCCCTTACGATGCTCTTTATGGTAGCAAATGTAGGACATCTTTATCATTCACAGAGGTGGGCGAAAGAAATTTGATTGGGTCAAGTTTAATTGATGATGTTATTGAAAATATTCGTTTGATTAAAGACAAACTAAAATTTGTTCAAGACAAAACATTATTTTGATGCTAAGCAACGAGCTATAGATTTTCTTATTGAAGATTTTGTATATGTGAAAATCAGGCTTATGGAGGGCATCAACAGGTTTGGCCAGAAAGGTAAGTTAAGTCCAAGGTATGTAAGACCTTTTGAAGTTATTAAAAGGATTGAAAATGCCAATTTAAGCTTTATATATAATTTAGATTAAATAAAAGGAAATGATAAAATAAATAATGGTGGATAACTGTCATGAGAATATTCACTGTATTTGCATCTTGTTTCTATTGAACCTAGATTTAAAGTAAAAAAGGCATGCTAAAATTACAAAAAGCAAAGAGTTTCATAAGAAAAATAGGAGCCATTAAATTTTACCAACAAAAATTTAAAATGACAAAAAAAACTAAAACACAAGGTATAGATTTCTCATATAGAAATACATTCATATGTGATAAACTATTATTATCATCCATATTTAGAAAAGAAAGAAACTCTCAACAATTTAATTATAATTCATAGATATATAAATTTATTAATTAATTTTTTTAAAAAAAGATATTACAACAACAACAACAACATCAAGCCTTTATCCCACTACGTGGGGTCGGCTACATGAATCCTTTTTCTCCATTGTGTTCTATTAAAAGTCAAATTCTCATTTAAACCTAATAAAGAATTATATCATATTATATTATATTGATAAGAATTATACTATACTTACTTAAAATTTATTGAATTTATTTTTAATTAATATAATATAATTTTTTTATAAATATAATATTAATTTTAAATAAATTTTAAATTTATGTTAATATAATTTATATTAAAATATGCTGATTTAATTTTTAAATAAATTAATTATGAAATGTTAGAGTATTTGTTTTTCCTTTAGTATTTATAATTTTTTCTAAAAAGTCCAATAATCAGATGCCATTTTCGTAATAATATCAAAAATCAGCCTTTATTCCATAGTATACAAAATTCTTCATCTCTGAGTCTCCGCCCTCAGTCCCCAAATCCTAAGGGACGGCCCCTTCTCTCTCTGTCCTCCCTCGCCGATTCCCCAACTACTCCAATCCCATCAGAACCCTGTATAATGACCTCCGTCACCGCCAGCTTCGTCCTCCGGCGCGCCACCGCCTTCCTCGAGGACGCCCTCTCCAACCTCGAGGTCCGCCGCCGCGCCCTTACAGCCGCCCGCCGCCGCCTCTCCTCCCCCGCTGATCCCTCTACCCTGCACGCCCTCTCCCTCCTCTCCGAAACCCTAGACCCCTCGGCAGCCGCCGCCACCTCTGCCGCCTATGCCGCCGCCGCCGCTGCCAATCCATCCTCCCTCTCCGCCCTCCTCCTCGCCATATCCCTCGCTCTCCGCCGCCGCCATGCCGACGCCGCACGCGCTCTCATCGACGTCTTCGTCCTCGATCCAGCAGCCGCCCGCGCCGACATCGCACCGGAGCTCTTCGAAGAGCTCTTCCTACCACACTTGTTCCCGGCGGTGCGATGGTTCGCGGAGCGGCGATCAAGGATTCTCTCATCGATGGAGGAAGGGAGGCCGGCGGCGGCAGCGATGACGTCGCTGTCGAGGATGAGTGACGGGCAGGCGGCTGATCTCCGGGAGCTCGAGAACACGTATGAGGGGGTGATGGATGAGAATTCCAAGGTTTATGCTGGGTACCTAAAGGAACTTCTGAAATCGGGGGATGGGATAAGTCCGCCGGAGTTGGTTCTCCCGACGGTTAATGGAGTGGAAGAGGACATCGACGAGATGAAGGATGAGACGATTGGTAGGGAGGAGATAGGATCGACAAATGAACACTTTAATGTGATGCTTCTCTTCATAGCTTCTTTATTTATTAATTTAGGAATCTTCCATCATTTTCTTTTTCTGATTATAGTTGGCTGATTACTCGAATTGATTTGGTTAGATTTAGATAGTTTGATTTTTATTATTTTTGTTGATAAACATTTGATGTAACTTGCAACTTCTTTTCCATCGATTAGCTTCTTCAAATTTACAGAGCCTTTGATTTCGTTGTGGCAGCCGATTTGGGCTGAAGCCGATAACTCTACAGATTTTTCTGATGGACAAATCAACAAAGGACAGTGCAGCTATACAAGGGCTCCATCCTTGTATCCTCAAAGAGTCCCTCCACAGATTTTCAGGCAACCTTCGACAAAAAGTATAGATAACAGAAGAAATATCATATCCGAAGTTGGCCAAGCATTTTCATCTGCTGAAAACTCTGATGAATCTTCTTCCGATCCTGAACCTGATATGGTAATCAAAATCTTGAAGCTGAAAATAAAATAATACTTATCTTTACTTTTCTGTGCTATCAATCTAGTTTCACGTGTTTTCTGGCCATTAAATTTCTTTCATTGTTTGTCTGCAGGAGGAAGATAAAAAGAAACCATCTTTCAAGCCCAAAATCGAATACCAGGGGCAGAAACAGACGTCTATGAACTCTACTTGGTATGTTAGGTCATTTGCCAAGTTTTACTCTCGTGATCCATGCGCCTGTTGTTATAGTGATTCAAGCATTTAGACTGTTAAGTTCACTTCGAATCTCTTTAAATGAGATTATGCTTTTGATCAGTGTAGTTTTGCAAAAAGAATTGAGTTTCATTCACTCTGACCTCTGTCTTGTCTTGTTTCAGCTCTATAGATCTTTCAATGATTGATGATGATAAATTTCTTGCTTCTAGCAACCAAGCTCCACCGAAGGATTTTGTGTGTCCCATAACCAGTAACTTATTTGATGACCCGGTAACATTGGAGACTGGACAAACATACGAGCGTAGAGCTATACAGGAATGGCTGGAGCGTGGGAATATGACATGCCCAATCACTCGGCAAAAGCTTCACAGTGCCAAATTGCCAAAAACAAATTTTGTGCTCAAAAGACTAATAGCTAGCTGGCGAGAAGAAAATGCTTATTCAATTGCAAGTCCTTCATTAAGGAGCCCTTCTCCAGAGATTACTCAACCAAATCCACCAAAGCGCTCACCTTCACCAACTAGTGTCATCACTCAAGCATGTGTTGATGGCACTACATGTGATCTACGGCTTGCCATTAATACCCTTTGTACATCCGACGTTTTGAGTGAAGCAGAGACGGCTGTCCTTCAGATAGAGCGCCTCTGGAGAGAAACTGGTGCAGAACCTCAATTGGTATCAGCACTTTCGAAACCTTCTGTGATTAATGGGTTTGTGGAGATATTATTTAACTCTATTGATCTGCAAGTTCTTAGAACATCAGTGTTCCTATTGTCTGAGCTGGCTTCAATGGATAAACTTGTTATTCAGACGCTGACTAGCGTTGATTCAGATGTGGAATGCATGGTTGCACTGTTCAAGAAAGGATTGTCAGAGGCTGTTGTGTTGATTTATTTGTTGCATCCTTCATGGGAAAGACTTCTAGAAATGGACATGGTTGAGGCCCTGCTAATGGTTTTGAAGAGCGAGGAAGATGATTCATCCAATTCATGTCTAAAGCCAAAGACTGCTTCTATTCTTCTTTTACAGCAGATTCTGGCAAGCGATGATAAAATTTCAACAGAAGTTGTTGATGCCATAATTTCTGAGGGAGTTTTTGAAAATATTATTCAGAGTTTGGCAGCTGATATGGAGGAGGTGAGGATGGCTGCAATCAGGATCATAGTGAGGTGCATGGAGGTTGATGGAAGTTGCCGGCACTTGATTGCTGGCAAAGCTAAACTGGAAATCATCTTAGAAAACTTTGCCACTGTTGGTGACATGGAACGGTTTGAGATTGTTCGCTTCCTTTTTGAATTGGTTAAATTAGACAGGTAATGTAAATTATTTTCTTTATGCTTCTTTTGAAGTAATCATTTTATTGGCTGTTCATCACATCAGCTTGTCAAAATTGCAGATTGTTTGACCTTAAGACTGCTTTTGGGATAGCTTTCTTACTGCTTTTTAAAATTATTTTATAATACAAAATTTTTTAATTTAAGAAAATTTTTATTAGAAAACTGCTTTAAGAACAGTAAGAAAGCCTTCCCAAATGAAGCCTAAATCTTATTGTTTTCCTAGTATGTATGATATGGTTGCTGATACAACTGTTTCCCTTTTTCAAGGAGGACGTATAATGAGAAGCTTCTGCACAGTATAAAAGATGGTGGTAAATTTAGCACAATGCATGCACTCGTTGTTTATTTACAGACAGCTCTACAGGATCAGTCTCCAATCATTGCCGGTCTTCTTCTTCAACTTGACATTTTGGTATTGGTCTTTTATCATGACCATCGTCCTCATCATCCTTATTACCATTGTCATCATCATCACCACCTTTTACCCTATCACCACTATTTGGAATCTAGTTAAAATTGGGACGTGCAAGTTAATTTTTGCATATATAGAGGCAGACACATGTCATACTGTATTTTATGTTGAAGGAACATAATCCTGTCAATTATCATGTTTTCAAAAAACTTTGTTTGTAATTATTTAGGCTTTATTTGGGACTGCTTTTTTACTGCTTCTTAAAGCAACTTTTTTACGGCTTTGTTTGGAACGTGCAAGTTAGATCCACTAGCATTTTTTTTATAAGCAGGTCTGTTTTTCTTTCAAGTAGATCATGACATTTGCGTAGTTAAGGAGATCATTCCATGCACGCATCATTGGACATGTTATTATTTGCGCTTTTCTCAAAGCTAACAGCTTGATTCTCATAGGTGGAGCCAAGAAAGTCAAGTATATACCGTGAAGAAGCCATAGATGCCCTCATCTCATGCCTCAGAAATCCAGACATTAACAATAGTCAACTTTTAGCTGCCGAGATAATTGTGTCACTTCAGGGAAGGTTTTCTTCCTCAGGAGAGTCTGTTACACGAGAGTCTCTTTTAAAACGTGCAGGGGTGAAAAAGAGGAACAGGCCAACAATGGGATCAGACCAGATTGACTATGTTCATGATAATTCTGAAGAAAAATTGGTTAGCCTTTTTTTTTTAACTAATAATTATGATAGTTATCATTTTTTTCTAATTATAGTTCAAATGCAAATATTGAACTTATTACACCATGGAGACCTCTGAAACCTTCTAATTTGCTAAATTAACCGTTATCTTAACTCTAAGATTCATTTGTCCTTTCTTTCTTTCATGTTCTTTTTTTTATTTGATTTTGCTTTTTGTTAATTTGAGTTAGAACTATGAAGTATGAGATCATCAGAGAAAAGGATTATTTCTAAACTTTTGTAGTCACAAGAATGATCCTGCTTTAGTGTTGCATTTTGTGGCTAGGAATTAAATATTGTTCTATTTGACAGCTTTTATGCAAAAATTCAGGAGATATAAGATCCAAAGCGTTGAAGAAACCAATTCTCATAGTTCAATCATAGGAGCCAACTCTGTTTGCTTGGAATGAACAAGTACTGGAGCACCAGCTTGCCCTCCCAATCCATCTATATGCTGTATAAGAAATACACATTAATGATTAAAATCTTCCGAAATGTTTAAAAATATCAAGTAAGAAATAAAAATTTGCAGAAATAAAGAAAAATTCTTGTGGCAAGCCTTGGCAATGATGAAGATGGACTAGCAGTCGTTAAAGACATCTCTATCACTCGATTTAGGCTGGATCTAGACTCTTTGACGGTTTCAACAGTAGCAAAAACATGAAGCGTGTTACACATGGAGATTGCCTCATTCAAAAAGAGTTAGATATGCTTGCAAAAAAAAAAAAAAAAAAGAGTGAACGAGTAAGATAAGTTAAAAATTAGAATCATTAGATCACATATAGTTTAATTTGTCTAGTGGATCAAATGGGGTTTCTCTTTAGGATTGTATTATGTCTGATAGATCTCTGTCAAAATAATTATTTTTTATAAATTTTTTGATGAAATAACAATATAAACCAAGGTTTCCAATTAAAAAAAAATTAACCTTTTCTACTTAAGTATACTTGTAAACTTCGTTGGTGGTTGAAAACTTGTCCAGCATAACTGGGTTAGACTTAGTTATAAATTTCGGTCATCTTCCATTTCATCAAGAAGCGCCTTTACATAAAGATTAGTTTGATGTGATTATACAGTCAATATTTCCCTTTATACTGTGCTTGCTTTCAAGGCTAACCCATATTCTATAGTCGAAAATGGTGTGAGAACCTTCGTGACCTGCAAGAACACAGAAAACAGAGAAAAGAAATAGAGAAATAGAGAAAGGAAGAACAGGGGAAGAAGAAGGTTGGAGGTAGGAGAAATAGCTTCAGCTTTCCGTATATCATTTTCTACCCGAATACTCCTCCTTTCTACTACATATATCCTCCTCTTCTATTAGAGAAATAACTATGAAAAGAAAATGCTGAGCTGGCCACTAGACTGGCATATAGCAGAAAAGAAACAGAGAATATTCTTAGTACTAAAGATAATTTGGGGAAGTGGAGGTCGTAGGTAGTTAGCGGTCAGATGTGATGTTCCGTGGGACCTGGATAACTCACATCAGAAAATACTTATCTACTTTAATTGTGGGGAAATATCAATATTTCTTATCAAGCCTGTATCATGTTTCATGTTTGAAATGCTAATCTCCTCTTTTCTAACATAAAAAAGGGTATGGAAGACATGGAACGAAGTTCAAAGTTGATCGGACTAATATTTTATGCATACCTTGATGCCCTGCTTTTCCTTTTTAGATCAATGCGTCTTCTACAATCTTTTCTTTTTTGCCTTTTGTTTTTTTGCCATTTAGGATTATTTCATTTTGTAAGAATATTGAGTCTCATTATGCAATGTAGGAAGACGATAAGGTTACCGATGACTGGGAAAGAAAAATGGCGTATGCCTTAGTCAGCCATGAATTTGGATTATTATTTGAGGCTTTAGCTGAAGGACTTAAGAGTGAACAGAGAGAGTTCTTCTCTGCTTGTCTTGTCTCTGCAAGTTGGCTGACTTACATGCTGTCCATTCTTCCTGATACTGGGCTGCGTGGTGCTGCTCGGGTTTGCTTGCTCAAACATTTTGTTTTGGTTTTCAAGTCAGCAAAAGATGCTGATGACAAAGCACTTGCTATGCTTGCCCTTAGCAGCTTCATGAATGACTCTGGTATGTCCTTTTAAATGATCGTAGAACACTCCTTAAATATTTAATATAATGCTTGTGAGGAAAGCAATATTGCAATATGTGTTATACTGACCACTATGAAGGCTTCGTTTGGGACAACTTTTTTGCTACTTCTTAAAGCAGCTTTCTAGTAAAAAAGGAAAATTTTTGTACTAAAAAGTTGCTTTGAGAAGCAATAAGAAAGCCGTCCCAAATGAAGCCAAAGTCCTCCCAATGCATGTAAAGTTATGCTATGGAGCCTTTGTTTTGTTGCTAAGCTGCTTTCAAAATCATGCTACGCTAATGAAAATTCATGGTATGCAAGCAATGATGTGCGATTGGTACTTTTAAGTATCTAATTTTGCTACATCATTCCCAATTTTCAGAGGGCATGCATGACCTTACTTTCCATATCAAGGATATAATAAAAACTCTCAGAGAGCTGAAAAAGTCTTATGTTTTGGCCAATGAAATGCTAAAACATTTATGTCGTGGGCAAGAATCATGCATGGTGAGTTTGATATACCTATTACCCATTTTCTGAGATGCTTTTAGAATAAAAAGTTATGGAACGTTTACAAAAATTCTCATCTATTTCTACCAGCTGGAGATGTGGAATCATCAAGTTTTGGCTCAGGTGGACTGTAGCATGCATGGGGAAGTCTTATCAATAGCTTATTTCAAGAATAGGATAATTTCAGGGCATTCGGACGGAACAGTTAAGGTAAAAGGTCCTGCTATTCAATTTGTCTTTCAATTCATCAAATGGTCGTTCAATTCCACTTATCTTTATTAATATGATTATTTTTTTAAGCAATGGAATTAGAAGAGCCTCAAATTGTAAATAACATAAATTATGCTAATTGCTTGTTAAAGTTAAAAAGTTAAAATATGCTTATTTAATCCCATAAAATTAACTTTGATCTATTATTTTTATTAGTTTGTTGAAGTATGTTTCCGTTCCAACAGAAATCCATGCAATCTTTGTGCTTTGTGATCTGTGCTTTGCACAGTTCTTTGACTAATATTTGATGTTGAAACCGAGTAAAATATTTTTGCTTTAGAAACGTTTATTATATTTTCTCTAACAGAATAATAGGGGAGTTTTTAACACAAAATATTTTGTTTCTTTCTTTCTAACTAGTAGTCACTTTGATGTTGAACTTGGATCTTTATCTCTAGTGTAAACCAAACAAATAATGAGAAGACAGCAGTGTTGTGTTGTACAACAAAGCCACATCTTTCGTACATGATTTTTTTTTGCATTTCTTTGTGCTTAGTCATTTTCGTATTTGAACATTAAATAGAAAACCGAATATGCCAAGTTGACCCCTTCAAATAATACTTGCTTCATGGAATGTTATTGAAGAATTTTACGAAACTAACATTTAATTTGTGTGTTTATTGGAACAAATGGCCTTCAAGTGTAAATTACATAACTCATGGAAGCTAAAACTCTTCCAGCAGCCTTGTTATGTTTGAAAGAGCTTGATACAACTTGTTTACTAACATAGATCTTGACTAGCCTAAGCTATATGCATTTTTTCCCTCTCTTTAAGCTCTCATGGTCCTTAGCGCTGTTTTGTCAAAAGAAAATTAAATAATCATGATTTGTTGTTCTCTAGAATTTGTACTGAAAAACAAAAGACCTATAGGTATGGGGTAGTGGAGAGAAACTTCTTCATCAGATCCAGGAAACTCGAGAACACACAAAAGCTGTCACCAGCCTAGCAGTTTTACAATCCGGAAAGAAACTCTTTAGTGGTTCGGTTGATAAATCTGTCAGAGTATGTACCAAATATTTTGTTTCAACTATCTCTTGAATCAAACACTTCCATTGAAGTCACATTATTCAAGTGCAGGTTTGGTCTTTGCATGATGGACGCATCAATTGCATGGAATTTCATGATACAAAAGATCAAGTTCATAGTCTCAATATTTCAAACAATATGGCCTGTTTCATTCCACAGGGAGCTGGTGTCAAGGTATCTGAATATTCCTATCCTTAAAAAATTTTCATATACTTTTTCTTAAAGGCTTCGTTTGGGACGACTTTCTTACCGCTTCTTAAAGTAGCTTTTTAGTATAAAAATTAAAATTTTTGTACTAGAAAGCTGCTTTAAGAAGCAGTAAGAAAGCCGTCCCAAACAAACCCTAAGTTTCATCATTTAAAACTTTCAATAAATTCTTCCAGTGCTAACTAGTTGTCCTGGCAATTAGGTACTTACATGGAATGGTGCTTCCAGGCTACTAAATCCAAACAAATCAGTGAAGTGCTTTTCTCTTGTTCAGGGAAAACTTTATTGTGGGTGCAGTGATAATAGTATCCAGGTATATATTCCTTTTCTACCAAGTGTTCTGATGTATTTTCATCACATTCCATGATTACTTAAAACTTGTTGAAATCATATTTTAAGCATCTTCTAGATTTTTTGGTGTTAATAGCTTATATAAAAAAAAATTCTGACCTTACAAAGGATGCACTTTGCTTTACTTCCTACTCTTCTATTGCTTTATATCAAATCGATTATGCTTTCCTATCTTCTTTTCCGAAATTCTTTATTAACTCTGTAGCTATCTCAATTCGGATTTGCAGGAAATAGATCTAGCCACAGGAACTTTAGGAACAATACAAATAGGTAGCAAGAAGTTGTTGGCAAAAGCTAATCCAATCAATGCATTACAAGTTCAGGATGGATTGCTCTATTCGGCTAGCAGCCCTTTGGATGGAGCAGCTGTTAAGGTAGCTTTTTAACTTGTGAGTTATATATATACAGGATGTGGCTTGAATTTTGGGATGCCTTGTAGGTTATAATTTGGGTTAATGGGTCGGATTCAATCCAATTATAGTTTTACACAAACCGACACACTTCTATTAAATAGATTAAAATCTCAACCTAAACTCAACCCAACCAAAAAATAACTTAAGTATATCGGGTTAGTGTCAACCGACTCAAACTGATACAATTATCCATTTCGAACATAATAACTCGAGAAAAGAAGAATTTTAAGGGAAAAAATAAAAAAAGAAGAAGAATCAAATGAATTAAGTTATTAATTTTTTGTTGACCCCAATCCTATTCTATTTTTCCGGATTATTTTAGCTATTGACCCAAATTCATTCTAAATCTCTTACGGGTTGAACAAAACTCAAAAAATTTTTTTTTGGTCAGATTCAATATTGACCTCTAAGGTGTCTTTCCCATTATAAATAGACAGAACTATTATTTTGAAAGATTGACTGATTTTACAACTTGAATGCCAATACAGATATGGAATGCTTCAAATTACAGTCCAATGGGTTCCTTGCCATCCATCCTTGAAGTAAGATGTATGACTATAAGCTCTGAATTGATATATTTGGGTTCTAAGAGCGGAGTAGTGGAGGTATGGTCCAAGGATAAGCTTTCAAGAATAGGAACTCTTCAAATTGGAAGCAATTGCAGGGTCCAGTGCATGACAGTCATCAACGATGAGCTTTTAGTGGTCGGAACATCTGATGGAAAGCTTCAGGTGAGTAATATATAACATATTGTCAAAGATGATAAAGCATGAGTGATGATACGATAGCATTTTCCTTTTTTGCAGGCCTGGGGACTAACATGAAAGATGCAGAATCACGATTAATTATTCTGTGCGGACGCCGAAAGTCGTCTGGAGACCAATCAAAATGTATCATGTCACCTCTTCGCTTAGTACCGCGGCTCGGTACTGCTCGGTACCGTGGCTCGGTACCGCTGATGTGACGCATTCTGGTTGGTCTCCGGACGGCGCCTACGTCTGGTCTCCGCACAGAATAATTTCTCACCACAGTATATTTATACAGAAGAATAAAATAAAAATAATTCTTTATTCATTAACTAACTTATGTTGTAAGTCATTGTTTTTTCTTGATTTTGTTATAAATGTATGCTTTGTTGTAATTATCGATTGGTTGGAGAACCACCTTTGTATACTAACTTGTGGAGGTATTTGTATTATGTATGATTACATTGGGGGCTTTATATATATGAGATTATTAATTTTCATCTCATGTAAGGTAAATTTTTGGAACCAAGCAAGATAGGAGTTGAATCCCTCACCTCACATATGTTGATATAAGGGGGAACACATTATAAGCTAATGC
Source organism: Dendrobium catenatum (assembly GCF_001605985.2). Taxonomy (NCBI): domain Eukaryota; kingdom Viridiplantae; phylum Streptophyta; class Magnoliopsida; order Asparagales; family Orchidaceae; genus Dendrobium; species Dendrobium catenatum. The sequence goes on along the minus strand of NW_021319790.1, from coordinate 435,608 downwards.
TCCTCTCTAATAGTTGAAAATTATTTTGGTGTGGAAATATTAAGTAATTAAATGAAACACCTGATGAATTTGTGCGCGGTTGCATTTGTTATGATTTGATCTGGTAAAAGTAATCTTTTGAATTTTAGTGTTTATCATCTCTTGCATGTATTTATGAGTGCTCTGTATGCTTGTGAGTATTTGAATCTGGTCTGAAGCGGTTTTTGATAGGGGCGTCAATTTTTGACACGATCCGAACCCGACCCAGAAAAATCCGAGTTAGGGTCAACCCGAACCCGTAACGGGTTGGGTTCAACAAATCAACCCGTTTTAAAAATCGAGTCGGGTTCGAGTTGACCCAACAACCCAAAATGACCCGAAAATGTCACGAAAACTCTTATTTGACCCGGAAACCAGAGATTGACCCGTGTTTGACCCGATACTGACCCGAAAATCAAAGATTGACCCGATTTTGACCTGAAAAACTAGCAATTTTATGTCAACTTCGAGTCATTCGTGTTGGGTCGGGTTGATTCGGACCCGAATCGGGTCATGATCAGGTCCGGAAACCTGACCCGTTTTTAAAAATGGGTCTGATTCGGGTTGACCTGAATAGTGCCGGGTCAGTTCTGGGTTTGACCCGAACCCGACCTGTTGACCCGAATTGACACCTCTAGTTTTTGAGGGATATGTGTGCATGTTTGAATAATTTGAAAAAAAAAATTTGGGGTGGTATAATGATGTGTTTTGATCTCTCTATCTTTTGGTTAAAATAATGTTGGTTTTATGGCGCTATGCTCCTTTAAGAGGAGTGCAACGATGCACAAGATCGGGTGCCATGGTGCTATATTAAAATGTTATATTAAAAGTATCATTTTTCATTCTTTTCTCTCTTAAGGTGACCAACTAGAGAGAGGATTGTAGTGATAGAAAGTTAGGATGTTGTTGAATATGGTCTATTTTTTATTGTTGGTTCATTTCTAAAAGTTGTTTGGCTCGAGATAGGTTATATTTTGTATATCTTAGTTTCAAAAATATGTTAATCTTGAAATTTTCTTATTTAATTTATAATTTTGTTAAGAAAAATTGGGATAACTGTGTAACCATAAAATTTTCATTGTATAATTTTCTTTATGTTGTAGATATGACAATTCTAAACATTTAGATATTTTTCGGAAAGTTTTTGCAGGATAGTTCAAAAAAAATATGCTATTTTATTTATCTATAAAATAACTTTGATCCCAAAAAATAATGTTGTAGTACAATGAAAATTTTAAAATAATACTCTGAACAATTCTTGGTAATCTCAGGGGTGTTAAAAATTGACACGACGCTGAAACCCGATTCTAACCAACAATCCACTCGTTATGATTTTTTAGGGCTTTGCATTTTTTTTTTGGTTATTTAGTTATTCTGTGAATGGATTTTTACATTTTGCATTTGTAGATCTTGTTAGCTGACATGGTTCTTTATGAATTTATACATGTAGTCTGTTGTTGTTTTAGCCTATTTAAGATGTTCACTAAAAATCTTAATTATGTAGCATTGCTGTTCATTGAAAATCCTATTTTATTTATCAGTGTTATTGCAACTAGTTGGCTTCTCTTAGATTGAGGCATCGAGCATACTAGGGATGACTTTCTTACTGTTTCTTAAAGCGATTTTTTAGTAAAAAATTTTTGTACTAGAAATCCACTTTAAGAATCAGGAAGAAAGTCATAACAAACGAAGCCTTAGTTTGGGACGGCTTTCTTCCTACTTTTTAAAACAATTTTTTAGAACAAAAATTTTAATTTTTGTACTAGAAAGCTGCTTTAATAAGCAGAAAGAAAACCGTCTCAAATGAAGCCTTAAGTCAATACAAACTGGCAACTTTGATGATAATATTTATTACACTTACATTTCATTAAATGATCAATGATTTGGAGGGAGAGCCACTTGAGTAGCTAAGCGTTTGTGATCTAAGTTATCTAAATCTATATAGGTTTTTTTTTTTTTTTTAATTTTGTACAATCATGGTTAGTTCTGTTTTATTGACCCTTTTCTGTTCTGTAGCCACATACCGTATTGTAAATGTTGTAAATATATCTTTGATGAAATGGAAAATAAAAAACTGAGGAATAAAGCTAATTTATTATGCTTACTAAAGTTAATTAGAAGCTCTGATGTATGTTTCAAATTTGGAAGAAATCTAAAAAACTCCCAAAATTTATATCTTGGACTGGTATGTCTCAATTCAACACATTATGACTTGTTTGCTTGTATGTCATATTAGTATTAGCCATCTTTTATTTTGCTTAAATTTTATATTAAAATGAGCTTGGTTATTAGTTTATTAAGCCTAGCTTTTAGTCCTTTTTTATTTATACTCCCTAATAAATAATCAAATTATATGATTTGACTAAAACTTGGTAGTTCATTTTTTTTTTTTGCTATAGATATTATATTAATAAAACAAAAAACAAAGGTTACATCAGCATAAAAAGAAAAGCTAACAGAATAAAAGACTAAACAACAGAGAGAATTAGAAGCTAAAAGCGAGCTCAGGAATTAGTCAAGGCTTCTAGCGTCCAGGACGTCCCGCACGGACCTGCCAGTAAGGCGTAGATAGCGTCCCAACGATCCATCCCGAAAATCCACACCTACAGTTGCCACCAGCAAAAACGACCGGGACGCGAGCCCCGACCACATCATTGCTCTTAGCCTCACGTAGCAGCAAATCGAACAGTAAAGCTAACAAATCCTGAGAAGAAACAGCAAGAAGAAACAAAATAACGAAACAAAAATTCATCTTCTGTGTCGACCTCTCCCCCAAAATTTTCCGCGAGTGCCAACATTTGAAGTACGCACAAGAGCAAAATCATGGTCGGACTCAAGAGTCTCCGAATCCGATTCAACATCTGACGAATCAACCAACCAATTACTCTGATTCCTAATATCCAAACCAGAGGAATTATCCACACAGTTAGCCATCACTTGGGTATCAACCTCACTTACAGGGACCACAACTAAACTGTTGGTAATCAAAATAACTTTTTCTCTACCCAGAGACGAAAACTCTTCTCAATTTCAGCCGGCACCACCGCAACAGGCATAAAACCATCAGAACCACCATCTGCATCCTTTAAAACTTGAACACCCCCATTAGAGTTCACAACACCCATAACTGGCGAGCCATCAGAATTCACCACATTCATCGCACCAGAAACCACCTCCGGCACCATCGTCGGAGAATCAGGGTCTCTAACAGCAGTCACAACCGGTAAAAGAGAAAAATCCAACTTCAGCCGTTACAAAAGACCCAGCCCCAACCTCAATAAGAGGTGAAACAGTAACCCCATACTTGGTAGTTCATATGATTAGTGATTATCTTCTTATTTATGCTATGGTTGAATAAGGATAAAGAGTATATAATTCTCACAATGGCGTGATAGAATGGATTATTTATGCAAGATAATTGATGATGCTAAAATATATTTACTTGGAGGCAACAATAGTTGGTGAATTTTGTTATTTGGATGAGATTTTAAGAGCCCTCCAATATAGTTATAAATATAGAAATTAATAAATATTAAACATTTATAAAATAGTATAAAATTGTGTAAGTAATTTATCATAATATAATTTGTTATGCTTAAATATATTAAATTAGCACTTAATCAAATAATTCAATTGTACAAAAGGCGCCATATAAAGTAAATTTATGATGTAGACTAATGACCAAACTTAGTGAAAGAGTTTAGGACTATAAAGCTTAATGTAAAGTCTTTTAAATATAGGGGATTTCAATTTTTGGATGATTGATTTGTTGAAAAGAAATATAGTATAAAATTTTAATGAATTCCTTTTACACATCCTTATTCATTTTTATGTATTTTAAATTTCCCTAGTTTTGGATGATTTCCATCTTCACCATGAGCTAATTGTGTCGTCCTTGCCTACTACCAAGTGCCAACAGTCGACTTCCCGGTGGCCATCACCATCGACGACCGCCGCTACCAACAGCCTCCGACCACCACAATCATTTGACTTTGCATTTATCCAAAAAACTTCAAACATTTCAAATACAATATATTCATTTTACATTTTTTTTTACTCTAGAGCACCTAGGATCCCGCTCTTAAGATTATAATAAGCTTTCTATGTTCACATTTTCCTGAATTTTGGAGTTGATTGAAAGCTTCATATTTTAATTTTGTTCTCACAATCCCAACAATTTTGAATGTACATGTACTATAACAAGTTCAAAATGAACAAAATCCTTAATACGAAAATCTTAAGAGATCAAGCAAAAGATATTAAAGATAATAAAAGTTTTAAGGAATTGATTTGGACGAGTACTTAGAAATATCTCTCAAAAAATTTTCAGTACTCTCTAACTCACTAAATTATCACATATGATTTAGGCTTCATTTGGGACGGCTTTTTTATTGCTTTCTAAAACGGAGTTTTAGTACAAATTTTTTTATTTTTGTATGATTAAAATTTAATTAACATACTTAACATAATTTAAGAAATAATAAAAATATTATAATATGCTTAATTTTTAAATTAGATGATTAATAAATTAATTAATATGTAAATCCATATAAAAGAAATACAGATAATATAATAAAAATTGAAAATTGCCTTAATTTTCTTGCAAATATGATTAGTAAATTAAGCACATAATCACAAAAACTAAAATAATAATTAAAATAAATTTTATATACAAGAAAATAAAGAAATAAAAAAATTTAATATAAGTCAACTAGATTAAGTACCCAAATTTTATATAATAATTTTTACATGTTTGAAACAAAAAATAAAAATATCAAATTAATTTATTAGAATGTTCATCATCCTTGAGTTCTTTAATAATGTTTACTACATTAATTTACATTAATTCAAAAGTGCAACTCACACAATAGACTAAGGGTTCGTTTGGGACGGCTTTCTTAGTATTTCTTAAAGTAATTTTTTAGTACAAACATTTTAAGAAACTGCTTTAAGAAGCAGTAAGAAAGCCGTCCTAAATGAAGGCTTCGTTTGGGACGGCTTTCTTACTGCTTTTTAAAGCAGTTTTTTAGTACAAAAATTGATTTTTTTCTATTAGAAAGCTGCTTTAAGAAGCAGTAAGAAAGCCATCCCAAACGAAACTGAAGCCTAAATCCATCTTAGAGCTTGATATCTTCACTTTAGTCTCCATAAATTCACCTTTAAACTTATCATCTAAATGAGCAAACATCCAAATAGCCATTGAAATCAACTCTTCACTTTGATGGTTGCTAGAATTGATGAACATTAAAAGAAAGTCGTTAAGTGGCTTTTACCTAAGATTTATTATCAATAAATCAAATAATGAGAAAAATAAGAGTATAAACTTGCATGTTGAAGCGCTTTAGCGCAAACTTATTTGCATTATTTAATGACAAAAAGATTAGTTGGATTAGAAAAGAGTTGTAACAAAACTTCTTCTTGATTGGCTTTTTTCATAAAAAATTTGAATTAAATAGAGCGGTTGAGCCGATTATGATTTTGATGAACAATCTAGTTCATATCTTGATCAATTTATCTCTATTTATTTTAATCAAGCAACTAAATATAAATAATTTAGACTAAATAAAGCTATTTAAATGTAAAAATTATCTTTAAATTCTTTAATTTATGAGCACTTTTATTAATATTAAATAATGCCAATTATAGCCTAGAATATATTTATGTGTATTTTAAATGATTATATGAATGCCATTTATGATTATAAAAAAGAGGTTGGTCTCTTAAATATAAAAGGTAGGAATTTAACTTTAAAATTTAAGAAGATATATATTATATATGTTCTATATTTTTATAAAATAATTATTAATATTTTGGTCATATGTGAAGATTTTTGTTATTTTATTTTAAAATATTTAAATAATTTTAACATTTATGATAGCGTTCAATGTTCAATCCTAGTTAAATCTTTTTTTTTTTTTCAATTTTATAAATTTACCATTAATTTAGAAAAAACTTCTCGCACGTGTGAGCCACTTTTCCTCATAAAACCCCAACCAAGAATGAAAAAATACCCCTTTCCTCGTCGCTCTTCGGGTTACAGCCGCCATGGATAGGATATCAAAGATGCGATCCCGTGAGTTGGACCTCGATGCTGCGCCGGAATCGGAGTCGGAGGCACTATCGCTTTCACCGTCACCGGCTCCGCGCATCGGCGCCAACCTCAGCAGCATGGTCGTCAAGCCTTCGGCAAGCGACGGCGGTGGGAGCGATCTCGATATCGGTTATGCCACTGATGAGGGCCAGCGTGGCTCCCCGCCGCCTCCGCGCCGAATTAATTCACCGCAAGATCCTCAACCCCGTGATTCTCCGTCGTCCGGCCGACGCCGCGTGGGCTTTTCGCCCATGCATCGCCGGAGGTCGCCTGATGGATTCCGCCCCCGCGTGTCTCAACCCGGTCCACACCATCGTGGATCTCCGCTTGATTTTCACCGACGCGGGTCCCCTCTGGCGTTCCATCCACGGTCTCAGAGATTCCGAAATGATCCAGGTGATTCATATATGCACAGCAAACCGTAGATTCGGGGTTTGAGTAATTAGTGTTTTGATTCATATATTGAAAGTTTTGATATGGTGGCTTCTTACTTCTTCGTGAAATTTGATCTCACTATCGTATATCGGGGGTTGAGTTTTTGACGACCCTGGTTTACCAATAATAGCAAAAAAGCATGGTATAAGCGATGATTTGGTCGTGCTACGTTACTTTGGTCATGGTTACTATCATGGCATGTTTCCTTCCAAAACATTTACTTAAGATGATGATTCAAGTATGTGAGCCTTCGTTTGCAGCTATTATTGATAACCTAAATGCAATTTTGGTATAATTTGTTGAACTTATGAATATTTTTTTGTGTTCCTATTCTTAAGGATTGCTGCTGCTTTTAGGCTTGTCTTTAAGTGGTGAAAGGTCAAGGATTTTAAGAGACGGAATTTGTTGATGGTTTTTTTTTTTTTTTTGCCCCTTTGTTTGTGTTGCATGGTAGAATGCATGTAAAGAGATGGGGTTATTACTAATTTAACAACGTAATGAAAGGAAACTCTATATTGCTGGTCATGTAGCCATGTAGAAAGAAAAATTTATAAACTTGATGCAGTTCTCTTATTAAAACTGTTTATATGTATTACTATCAAGAAGTAATATCTTAGCTGGTTCTCCAGCTCCCTATTGACTTCTACTCCTTACCCATTTTGATCAGTTAAATGTCTGCAGAAGTTTGTTTTTTTGTTTTTTTTTTATCATGAAAGTTCAACATCTTTCTTTAAATTTTCTTTTCCTTCATGTCAAGTTTCGGAAACTTAGATGTTTAAAAGTATTTATAATTTACTTTCTTATCTTGTTATCTATATATTGTGTACATGGGCAAGGATGTATTTTCTTGTAAACTAGCAAGTCTTTTTAAGCAGAATTTTATTGAAAAACCACAATAGAGTTGGAATGTTTCAATTTTCAGCAGGTATTTTTTTAGTGGAATGCATATTTATTGGACTTTGGATTCAATCGGAGTAATTGTTGATGACCTTTCATTTATTAATTAATTATATAAGTAATTTATTTTACTAATTAATATCAGGATATTATATTTTGTATGAAATTCATAAGAATATTCAATTCAATCATTCATCAACTCACATCAATGCCAAAATAGTCTTATATCAAACAAATACAATTCTTACAATATTTTAGCTGGCATTAAATCTCTGACCACCTCCAGACTTTGTAGCTCCACCAAGTAACTCAATCTTGCTCCCTATATCGCCTTTATCATGGTTTTGAGTGAAACCATGGTTCTATGCAGCTGGTATCTCCTCACAACACCGCCCTCTTCCTTCCATCCGAATCTCTATAGTCAAGGATATTCAGTCCACCTTTATCTTCCCTATCATATGCAATCACTTCATCCCTAGAATCACATCAATGCTCCCCAAATCCAAGGGAAGAAATCTCCCACTATCTATGTCTTGTAAGTGCCAACACCAACCTCTTGCAAATGCCCCTACTACTCTCCACCTTTCATATTTTCATCATGACTCCAAAGCTCTCTGTATCCACCAACTCCAATACCAACTGGTCCACGACCTAATTTGAGATGAAATTATGAGTAGCCCTGCTATCCACCAATAAAAATAAAAAAATGAAAAAAAGCCCTTCTATCCACCAAGACCACCCCTAGTCGGCCCCTGATATGTCCCATCATCTTGATGGTGTGATTTGGAATAAATCCCACCATTGAGTTAAGGGACACTTCTGCCATATCAAGGTGTATATATTCTCCTCTCTTTTCTGCTTCCTCACCCAACCCCTCACTGTTAGTCTCCTCCTCATCAAAAACCATAAGGACTTGGAGTGTGCGTCTTTGCACCAATGGCTAGGTGCATACTTCTCATCACATCAAAAGCACAAACCATTCATTATTGTGTCATGTACGTATGACTCTGTGAGGTGCTTGAAGTTGGCTCCGAGGCGAACTCCCCCACTCTTCTCCCTTGATGGCCCCTGCTAAAAAGATGTTGTCTGGGTCCTTGGTGCTAGTGTAGTTGAGGCAGTCTTGTAGGAACCTGCTATGATTATGCTCCTGATGGTCTTCTCCATCTGTCTCTGATCCTATGTTATCAGTGCTAGCTCCATCGTCTCGTTCAACCCCCTTGGTCTCAATAATTCGAGGTCTACCAGTATGTCTGGCTTCAAGCCCTTCATGAAAATTCTACATCACTGCCTCCAAAACCCCCCTCAACCGCCATGACAGTAACTAAAATCTCTCCCTATACTCTATGACGGTCCCCTCCTGAGTCAAGGCAAAAAAATTGCTCGTGTAGGTTTCCTGCCCGAGTGGCTCGAAAATGTTCCAACAAGCAATCTTTAAATTCCTCCCAAGATTTGATTAGATATCTAGCCTCCCTCCACTGGAACCAAGCTAGGGATTTCGCTTCCAAACACAACCTTGCGGCTGTAAGCGTCTCCTCTTCATTCAACCCATTAATAGCAAAATACCTCTCCAGCAGTACACCCATCCATAGGCATCCTCCTCTTTGAATATTGGCATCTTTAACTTCCTCACCCTAGTATCTCTAGTCCAACTTTCCCTCCCTCCAAAAGTTCCCCTGTGTCTCGAGGGTGGGAATCCCACCTTCCTATAGTGGTCGGCCACCATACAACCTCTTCCAAAAATTCCCTCTTAGTTGTACGGTTGTACCCTCATCCAGACCCCTATTTGCCCCTTCTCAAAACCCTAAGAGGTGGCTCTTGATGAAAGAAACTCTCCCAGTGAAACTCCTCTCTTCTGTTCTCCTTTCCCTTTCGATTAGGCCAAGAGAATTCGATCAAATCTTGATTAGGGTTAGTAATCAGAACTGCCGATGAAGTTTTTGATTGCATCTCTATGAGTTTCTTCATCATCTCCTCCAACCCTCCAAATCAGCTCTCTAGACGATTTTTTATGGTTGAAAATCTTCCTTTGATGGTTGAGAAATTCTCCTCATCTTGGATTTAATTTGCTCCATTTTGTCTTCTAGCGCATCCACTTTCTTTGCTGTCATCTCTCCAAAACCTCGCTCTGATCAATTTGATGCATCTTGGAAGTAAAAATAGCAAGTAGATTTGAAGAAAAATACATGAACACAAAGATAGGGGCTGATTTTTTATTTCTCCTTCAACAATAATACAAGATACAATTAATCTACTATTTGAGAGGTAGATTAACTCTCTCACAAGCCCTAGCCGCCGTTAGGAACCTTGGACAAACTCTAGAAATAAAATTCAACAGACAAAATATACTAACCTTAGATCAAACTCCTTAAATAGCCCTAATCATACAATAATGCCAATTAAACTCTTCCTAAATAAGTGAATAATTTCCTAAACATCTCTCCTTGATTCCTCCTCCTCACATACTAAATTACAACTTTGTAGGGCTCCACAAGGGGGGCCGAAACTCCCCTGGTTCCACCCAACCCTATGGCTAGTTCAACTCTTGCTAGACCGACCGGTTAGCTTGGTCCAAGCCGCCCCCCTCTCCTGCTGCTCTTGCCGTATCACATTGTTAGCCCTAATATATAATCAAGTAATCACATGTTGCTTTTTGTTTCTAAAGAGGATGTTCCATCTTGATTTTGCATTTGAGGGCTACATACTTGGTTGGTAACAACCACCGGAGGATAATAGATTCTCTTCTATTAAGAGGAACGTAGGTTGTTTTTTAGGTTCTTTTTGAACCATGCAAAATCTGAATGGAAAATCAAGACCTATCATTTAAACTGTCGTTAAAAGTAATAAGACATCAAATTTCATAAAGTTTAACAATAATTAAGTCCTGTGTTAAGCTCATGAAATGAGAAACCTATTAGTTGTTGCATGTAGTGTTACAATCAAGTCATGTTTTGATAAGTACTGAAAACTAATTAAACTTTATTTTCATGTACTTGCTATTTCTAGAATGACTTTAGTGATTTGGATTTAATGGAATGCTACAGGTGGTACTTTCGTGCATGGCGTTGCACACTCTTAATTTTTCATTAGATCATTTTAATTGTTATACTTTCATTAGTCGTCAAGTTTTGACTAAACTCATTTTTTAAAAAGTTTTAGATCATAAATGGATTATAAACAAATGCTATGTGGATCTGAATTTTTCAACGCACATCGTTATTTTTTAACCTCACCTACATGTGTAATGCCAATGCTTCCTTTTATAGGAGTACCATTACGCCCTTCTACTTCTAAGAAGACAACAAAAATCATCAAAGAACCTTACAAAGTTGAAAACTCTAGCATCCCCATGTTCACCTTGGTTTTATGAATCTTGTCTATCATTGAATATCATCTGCTAAATATTTCGTTTGTTGTAGAGTTAGTATTTTCCATCACTTTTAAAAGGAATTTTAGCTTTCATAGAATACTTATTGTCTCATGGAAACCTGTCATTGTAAAAATAATAGATATGTTTGAAACCGCCATTTAAGATTAGTTGTCTATTTGCATATAGATGGGCACAGTGTGAAATGTAAGTTTGAGTGAACAATATGCCAAAAGTGATATCTAAATTCTTCTAACAACTGAAGTTTAAAAGTTTGAATAACCTGAAAGAGAGACAAACAAATTTAAGTGAGTATATAACCAAAGAATAACTGTCTTATTGAAGGAGAATTAAAAGAAATATATAGGAGTTTAGGATGCTTAACAGATGTTTCCTTACAAATGCATTGGATTTAAATTAAGAGAAATAACAGTTTATTAGAATCTGTTCTTGAATATCATGCGTTGTATATCCCTGAATCTTATCCATGCTTGAACGTGTTTCAAGCTAGTTTTTGCCTCTTTTTTTTTTTAAGCTAGTTTTTGTCTCTTAACAGTGTGATTGCGATTAATAGGTTTCTCTAGTATAATGATAATTTTGCCGCTTATGCCTTGTGTTTTCGTACTTCCCTTGTTGCATTTATAACGTGTGTTCCACATTCACTTTTATTGTTTACACTCGGAATTTGATGCCTAGAGTTTAGGCCCTTTTTCCATGTTCACTAAATATCAAGTTCTGCAAGTTACAGAGTTTGTTAAATTGAGAATAAAGTTTTCCTGTTGTACTGTAACAGTTGCCAAGTTGCCTGGCTTGGGTCCAAGACCATTGTTAAGCAAGAAAGGATTTCATTAGGCATTTGTGTTTTTTTGGCAATTTGTATGTGATAAAATGTTATGACATCATGAAATAGGACAATGGTTGAGAACGATCTGGTTATGGATATTACTTGATATGCCCTTAGCTTTGCCATTGTACCCACAGCAAGGGATTAAGGACCTGCTTCTGCTGACAGTATGGCTTTCAATTTATGAAATGGTTTATAAAAAAGCGTTTACTTGGAATTATGGTGGGTCAAGAGTAGCCAATTACTTCATCTGCTGGTACTGTTGACATTGTTTAATGGGAGATTTCTGTAGGTGGGTTTGAACCTGTGATGGTGACACGACAGATTGATATTTTATTCATGGAGGTATCAAGGTTATTCTCCCATTCTAACTTTCAACAGGTTTGATCATCTACAGGGGCCTGATCACTGTTATCCCTGCTTACCGTTGCTTTATAAAGATAGATATTTCCTTGATAAGGAAAATAGATGTGAGGCTTATGGAGGAATATTAGGAAATTAATGGTTTTGTATCATCTGATTTTCTTGCGTTAGGGAAATTCTCTGCAGGGAGACCTTTGGTAAGTTTATCTTATGTGGATTTCAAGAGATTAACTTTACTGATGCATTTTATAGGCAATGACGGAAGTGTAAAATGAGGAAGTTGACTTTGGGTTGAAGTTTGAGGGTTTGGGTTGAAGTTGACTTTTCATATTGAATGAGGAACGAGGAGCCTCTTACTGACATGAACTTGATCTATCAGTATTCTTCTGATGGTTAAAGAAGGAACCTTTGGTGTGCAGGCAAGTTGCAGATTAGAAGTGTAAAATGCATTGTGTTCCTGTCTTCAAAATCATCTCATCTTTTTAGTAGCTTCTGCTTCTCCCACATATCGCCAGAGTTTGTTTGACAGAGCAAAGAAAGTGCTTCCTAATGGGTAGTAAATTTAATTATTAATGCCTAATTGGTAGTAACTTTTACCTGGAAATATAATTTGCTTGAACAAGAGATGTCTACAAGATGATTCCTCAGCTTTGGAGACTTTGAACACCCTCGCAGCTTGTCAGCTTGAACTGGTATCATTTCCGTAAGAAAATAAGTGGTAATTGGCATTTCAATTTGGGTTTGCTAAGAAGATGAACATATTTTTAATTGAAGAGCTGATGATGCCTTTTTGGGGCCTTGTTGGTCATGGAATGTGAAGATTCTATTTAACGAGACTGCATGGAATATGGTGGGTTAACCAGTTTTAGATCAATTAATTGAGGAAGTTCTGTTTCCCAGCTTGTGAGCGTGATAGAGATTCTAACACCACTGGTTTATAACATATTTAAGAATTGAAATAGTTCTACGTATCTTGTTGTCAGTGGAACGTTGGCGAGGATTTCGGCTATTGTCATATCAAGAGGCAGTCTCTAACTGTTTGTATTTGGCTTTTACCACTATATGTATATGATACTTATTTTTCTTTTGTTTTCATAGGGTATATGCAACGTCCGGGTTCTATTTCACCTCCGCGCAGGCTAAGAGGGGATGATGGTTATTATGAACCAGATTTTGGGCACCCTCGTGGTCCACGCTCCGGTCGTGGACGTGGAGTACGAGGGAGAGGAGGCGGCAGGTTTCGAGACATCTCGCCTCCTGCTTTTGGCAGTGGCAGGGGTGGCAGACCATATGCTAGAGAGTACCATTCATCTGCACATATAATATCGTCGCCGTCTGAAGGACAGTTTGTCCATAGAAATGATCCAAACTTGTCACCAAGGGAAGGTGACTGGATATGCCGGAACCCATCGTAAGTCTACTAATAAAAATAAATAAGGCTTCGTTTGAGACGGCTTTCTTACTGTTTTTTAAAGCAGGTTTTTAGTACAAAAATTTTAAGCATTAGTAAGAATATCGTCCCAAATGAATCCTAAATTACCGAAACTCTCAAATGTGCTTTGTTTCAGGCATTCCTATTTGATGGTTGTCATATGCTTTTCTATTTCGCTCATTTGTCTCAGCAGGCATCTTATTTTCACTGTGCAGCTGTGGGAATCTGAATTTTGCGCGACGAACTTACTGTAACAACTGTGATAAGTATCGATATGATGAACCATATGGAACTAGCCGGAGCCCTCGTAAGGGCTATGTTAGCCCTCCTCCGCACCGCAGCTTTTCACCCAAGTTACCAGTTTCACCCATCGATCGTGGTCCACGAAGAGATTTCAATGCATACAGATCACCACCGCCGCCGCCACGAGGTTGGGACTCAGATGATCCAAGAGAATTCAACACAAACTTAATTCCTCCCCGGCGTGGAGGAAAATTTCTTGACCCTGTTAGGAGAGGTAGGCCTGATTTCCACAAGGACAGTTTCAGGGAAAGAGGCAGGTCTGATTGGCCTGCTAATGGAGATTACGACCGTCGCGATCGGAATGCATTCATCCCTGAAAGCAGAGCGAATCGCCTCCCTCTTTCTCCCCATGATCATTGGATTCGAGATACAAGAGACAGGAGTCGATCGCCGCCGCTGCCGCCTGTTGGCGGTCGATTGTCCAGGGGTTCATTTGTCGGTCGTAATCGCATTGACCGCCGCTATGATGAGCCATATGTCAGAAACGGGCAACCTGATGACTTAGACATGGCTCATGGTAGAGGTTATAGGCACGGCGGTGGCCGGGGGAGGAGCCCTGATGTATTTTAGATTGCATCATAAGTAAAACTTCTGTTTAGCAAATGATCTTTTGAGAGTTTGCAGATCCTTTGTAGAGTATCAGAATGCTCCTGCAAGAACCATAGATAGCTGGAATGTTAGCATGCTTGATTAAGTTTTGCCTGTTTCTGAAGCTTTGTGTCAATGAGTAAGATGACTAATTATTTGAAGGTCGGTGGCTTTGTGATCTATGCATTTCTTATCTGCTGTGTTCCTATTTCTATATACTGCATTATTTTATGTTACGACTGTTATCTAGCTGCTTCTTAAGAGTTTCTGTAAGATTGATATTGTAGGTTATTAGTTCTTCATTCAATGTTCAATACTTACTATATATATTTTAATTATTTTTCATAATCACTTTATTATATAGAAGAGATAATTTTGCTTTGATTTATTGTTGAACAGGAACATATCTATTGAATGAGTTCTATTAAGGGTAATAAAGCCTGTCAAGAAAAATAACAATAAATGATAGCTTGAATAAATATATCAATATTTTGGCATTCTTATTAACTGCTTTGAAGATTTTTTTTTTTTTTGGGACATTTGTGTTAATTAAGTTAAATTTATACTCATTACAAACACAAATTTTAAATTCAAAATTTTTTAATTGATAATTAAAGCTCTCAACTAATATTACGTGCAGACATTGTGCGAAGATCTATGTCTGGTATCTAATAAAAATATGATGAGTGGATTAGTGCATGATTGAGTATTATTGTGTATTGTTGTGTATTAGCTGTGTATTGCTGAATAATAATTAGTACACAACAATACATAGCTAATAAATATCAATACACATGAAGTATTGATGTTTATTAGTGTGTATTAACTTTGTATTACTATGTACTAGTTAATACATATTAATGCATAGTAATATACAATTAATACATATCAATATATTAGTCAACATATTATATTTTTATTGGAGTTCAAAGATAGCTCTATATTTTATTCACTTAATAATTTTTTTAAGTAATAGACTAAAATGAGCTGCATTTTTGAAGAAATTGAATATCAATATCAACTGAAAAGAATTTTACATTGCCACTGGCGGAATCACGTTAAGGTTAGGGGGGGTAATTGCCCCTCTTTAAAAAATAAATTTTATTTTTTATAGGAAAGAAAAAAAAAATTTTCCCCTCCTAAAAAATTACTTTTGCCTCCGGATGCAATAATTTGCCCTGACTTGAAGCCTTATGAAGAATTTTTCCATTCCTATGAGTGCATCTTTATTATTGGGATGCGGCCAACAGAAGCATTTGTTTCCCGCTTTGGTGTTCTGAGAGAGTGATGTGGAATATTGCGTCACATCAGCACTCTGTACATGGTGGAATT
The DNA here is from genome assembly GCF_001605985.2 of Dendrobium catenatum. Taxonomy (NCBI): domain Eukaryota; kingdom Viridiplantae; phylum Streptophyta; class Magnoliopsida; order Asparagales; family Orchidaceae; genus Dendrobium; species Dendrobium catenatum. The sequence goes on along the minus strand of NW_021319790.1, from coordinate 419,941 downwards.
ATTTGCAAAATATTGTCTTATTTTATTATATAATAAATATTTTTTTTTTTGTTGTCGGTTATGAAGCATTCATTTTGATTTATTTCTTTTTTAAAATTATTTGATATGCTGAATTCTAATAAATATTTGTCATATATTTTAATATTTAGTATTTAAGAAGAAGGAAAAATGATGTGAGGAGAAAATACTTAATTCTTACTAATCATAAGATTATTAAGGTTTAGTTTGGAAATTTTTTTTATTTTTTTCTAAAGCAAATTTTTAATATAAATTTTTTTAATTAAAAAATATTATATTTGAAAGTTCCTTTAAAAGGTAATTAAAAAACAATCATAAATCAGCCCTACTATAGCACTGAGACTTACTTTATAATGACATTCAAATCATCATACAAATTTTATATGAGTTCAAGAAGTCACAAGTCTTAAATTGACTAAAGTGTTCATTGAAGTTAAAATTGTTGAGCGTCAAATCTCATCAACTCTTGACCAAAGAAAAAAATTTATACATCTAGAATTCAACATGCTAAAATTTTCGCTTTTTCAAGACTACTTGCTTATTCAAAGAAACTATCAAGTCGTTCAAGTGCTCTTGCTAGAAGAATTCATCATATTGAATTCTCCATCAAACTACTAACTTTCTAGAGTTAACATGATTGTTTGACATGCGAATCAACTATATTTTTCCTAATCGAAACATATTTGATCAGATATCTATCTTATTGGAGATAGCGGGTGTCAGTATACGAGTCAATGATGGGCATCTGTGATAGTATTGATGATGGACATAGTCTTCTTGAAGATGGTGTGTATCAATGTTGATGATGATTATGGTATGGATCTCAATGGCTACGATAAGCATTAGCTTTAGTGTTGATGGTGGGCATCAGCTTTGAAGCCAACAATAATAATCTATCTTGTTGCTAATCATGAGCATTAACATTATTGATAATGGCAAGCATCACACTTGTTGATGACAATGGGTGTCGAGATTGTTGACAACGGTGGGCGTAAAATTAATCTAAGAAACAATATTGATGATGCATGGTGGTAAAGATGGTTATTTACCTAGTTGACAGTGGCATGAGTCATTATTATTGGTGATAGCTTGCATTATTATCCATGGAGGGCATCAATGATGTTGAAGCTTTTGAGTATCGATGATGGTATTGATGGTGAGCAATAGCTTAGTTACTAACAAGCAGGGTCATCATTATTGACGATGGTGGGCATCAACATTTTGCTATTGCAAATAGTTAATAATATTAGAGATGATGGGTTTATGCATGGGTTGTAAATGATGGAGGGAATAGCCTTTGTGGAAAAGTTGGTCATTTGCATGGACTTCAACGACAAGCTTCAACTTAGTATGTGACAATAGAAGTCTTTAAAGATGGCGATGACATGCATTAGCCTTAGTGGCAATGGTAAGTGTTTCCTTTGTCATTGACAATAGATGTCGGTGATGTTAATGACAATAGGCTTTAATCTTGTTAAAAAAGGTATGCATCAATCTTATAAGTATTAGCAAGTGCAAGTATTATTGGTTGTGCTAAGCGACGACCTTGATAATTTTGGCAAGTGTCAATGATGAACGTCATAAGTTAGCATATAGAGTTCTTATATTATTTGAGTCTCAAAATTCTATCTTATAGAATCTTTTTGGGTCATCATAATGGTCTGCTCAATTAGTCGCAGAGCCTACTAATAAAATTCAAGATTCATTCCTGTCAAATTGATCAAAAATCAAGGCACTTTATTGAATAATCAAAATTGATCCCCCTTAATCATGCAGTGTATTTTTGACATCATAGTGTTTTCATTATTTTGGAATTAACTAATCTTGAGCTTGCTAGATTTCATCTCGTTAAGCCGCCTTTTCGTCTATAAGCATGCAATTACTAGGAGGGCATATAATCATCCAAATTCTATTGAGAAGTTTTCAATTACACTTTAAGTGCTTAATTTATGTCCAATTGGAGTCAGATTAAGGTATTTTTAGCATTATCGGGCTTTTCTCATTGAGATGATCGTTTTGACTATAAATTTATTAAAAATAGAGTTCATATGATATTTTATAGAATTTCAAGGTATTTAATAGGGAAATTTTACTTTATATGCCCCATAATATCTCAAATTGGAGTAATACATTTATTTCTCAAAAAAATATGTCAAAATTTTTTATTCGAACTAAAATACCTCCTAATATACTTATATCTTGATGTATATGAGGGATATAGCTACTATCAAGACTAACAAATTAAGTAATCTTGAGCTCTTAGTGATAATATGGAATCTAAGAAGATCTAAGAGATTAAAGAAATCTCAAAAGTTTAAAAATATGCATATTCACCAATTTGTTATAGGGTTCAGACAGCTACAAAAAAGATACACCTAAAAGTAAAAATAGTGAAAAGTATAATGTGATTTTATTATAGATGATAATGAACATGTGGCATAATTGATTGATCTCCATGTGTATCTCTGCCTCCAATACAACCATCTATTCCATGGCAAGTCCCTTGTACAAGTCTTCATAAGTGAGTGTCTTGGGCAACTCCTCATGATAGGTGTATGAGGTGAGTCTGTAAAGGTGAATTGTCTAGATGCAGTGGTAAGTCCATAATGATACAACTTAACCTTTAAAAGACAAGTCATCTTGAATGAAAATGATTGCGGGCTGAGAATTTCCTTAGCCCGGGAAATCATAATTACAGGCTTCCTAGGTTTGTAATTCTTATAGTTAGATGAGGGATTTAAGCAAAAGAAGAGTGCCCTTAGTTGTGGAGAGTAATCGTGTATGAATGGCTCATATCAAAATGTGTAACGTCCCAAAATCTAATTTGAAAGAATTCTTTTTTTTTATCTTTTATTATACAACAATCAGAGACATCTATTTTCATTCATCAGTAGTAAACTGTAGAAACAAATTTTATAATTTAAAACATCAATATACAAATATATTTATTGATCACAAAAATTATGTACACTACTCTCGATCTATATAATCATAACATATCTATCATGCCCTAAATATAAAAGAATAACTAAAATAACAAGAACTTAAACCTGAAGGATCATGATCAATCTCACACTCATTCTCTTGCTCTAGCCTTAAATCATTTATTCACATATGATGAGCTCAAGAGTCCAACAAGTAACCAAATGCTACAAATGAACCCAAAGTATGATAAATGAGCAAAATGCATGTCAACAATCAAATAATAATAATAATATTTATATAATCATGAATCAGTGCGAAAATAATAAAGCTCACATGCAGTAGCAATATAATATGTAAAAAATAAAGTAATACGATATGGAAGCCAGTAAAATAGTATATTGAGAAAATCATTAAATCTGTGCATGTGTCGAACCAATAAAGTAGTTATCGTATCAACACTATCAATCAATAAATTAATCATATATAGCGGTGAAAATAAAACATTAGTAAAGAACTGTCTAACTCAGACCAATATAATAAAAATCATATAACTATGTATGCATGCTATCCAATATGTGACATGCTCAGTATATTCAGTATCAGTACAATGAATCAGCAGTATCAAACAGTATCGTTGTCCAATTGGTAACGATAAAATCAGTGGTAGAACCAATAAAATAATACTGTAACAATAAATCAGTGCAACATAATGAATCATTTTAATAATAAGAATAATGCCTCAATAACATAAATTTCAATAACCACATTAAATAAGAAAGAAATTGTGATGTCCCATAATCTAATTTATTTAAAGAAAAGCCCGTCGACCCATCATCATGTATAGATCAATCAATCTTTAACCAACGGGTCAACTAATTTTTATTTATTTATTTCACACATATTATTATCATAATATTATAACAGTAATCTCAATCACATATCCGCATTCATTTCTAATATATTGCAGGAGATAATGTGCAATTGAACTTAATTCAAAAAATAGTAAACTGCCATAACGGTAGACAACAAAAATCATACATAGTAAAAATTTCTATTTTTAGAATTTAATCAAATTACCAAATATTGCATCAAAATAATATTATAAATCATTAAATGAATACTCAAAATATTCATAATCTCAATCTCTATAACATATAAAAAGTTACGATGTGAAAGTTTTATCAATACAAAATTATTCTCATTTTTTGGAAACAAAAATATAAATTTGATCGAAAAAAGTATCAAAAACACAAAATCCTTGAAATCATAAATTGGATAAAGATTCCTTACAGTGAGACGAGCAAAACTCCAAAAATGCTTGACTGACAAAAATCGCTCTGTGTATTTTAAATATGGGATTTTCTTTTCTCTCTCCTTGTGGGCTCCGAAAATTCGGCCCCGGCCTCCTCGCCGTGCGATTTCTTTTTTATTTGGGCGAGGGGGAGTTTTAACAAATAAGTTCTGAGGTAAATTTTGGAAGGCAGATGGGTTTGTAGATAAGACACTACCCAGAGATTTCGCCCTCATTTTGTGAGGACTTTTTGATCTGAGTTCTGGTTTCCTATAGGCGCAAGCCCCTATAGTTAATTACCCTTCTGGATCACGAGAGAGAACTTTCGATTAAGGCTAGTCATTGATCAGATACGTGTGGGTCTCCGAAAGGATTCTGCTCGTGTAATTCGAATGCAAAGGGTACGATCACACTATCCCGTAGGACAAAATGGTCGTAGACCTTTACAATCGACATAAGCAGGCCAATGGAAGAGCAGATGGAGTTATAGATACAATTAGCCATGGAGGATAGCGGCTTTCACCTACCAACCTCGATGGATAATAATATCTATAACCCAAAAGTTTACGAGATTTCCCCCATTCGATACATCAGCTCGAATGGGGTTTATTTGATTGTGGGGATCGATTTCCTACGGGCGCAAGCCCCCGTAGTTAATTACATCTTAGACCTCGATCTAAGAAAACTCTCGATTAAGGATGTTGGATTATTCACTTCTTGATTTGGTGCACAGATAAAGTTCCTAAGTTCTATTCCAAATAGTCTCTTCTATTTACCCTTAGTGATGATTAGACATTTTTGAATGGATAAAGATATGATTAAAATTTTGAGTTTAGAAGATCAAAAGCCGGATTACTACCCTAAGAGAAACGACAGACTCAAAATACAGATGAAAGGAGACAAACTGAGGGGTGTACAACCTGGACTTATGCTTGCCTGGAGTGAGCTGCCAGCTAACATCCTAAACACAAACAAA
>NW_021319790.1:372148-414631 GCF_001605985.2 Dendrobium catenatum | reverse complement strand
GTCCTCAAGAATTAGATTAAGATTGGTTGGTTGATTATTAGTGGATTAAGAAAACTAGAACCTAGGAAGACGTGTCACTAAGTTTTTGTTTTAATGTCTCTATCCTATAAGGAGCATGCATCCTAAGTCTATATTTTTTAAGACCCGATCCTTAATTTTTGTCCTTAGATGTCACTAAAGTTGTATTTTCTAATCCTTAGGACTCTCGTACATGTATTGCTAAACTTAAGAATCTATAGCAAAGCAGTAGAAAGAAAAGAATGAAAATCAGAAATAAAAGGGATGTAGGCATTGTTGTTATTGGGCACACTTCTGTGAAGTCAACTGTACCCTAAAGCAACATTTACAATGCCCTTTGCTGTCCCCACAACCCAAATAAAACACTTGATACAGACTCGACTCGACTACACAAACTATTCCTTACCAAACTCAAAGCAACAAGAGAAACTCAAGTTCCCAAAAACTAGAACTAAAACAAAATCTCTTGCTATCTATCACATTCATCCAAACTTACACCTTAGAAACAAACACTAATGAAGGAGAGATAACCTATGCAAGATAAATCACTTCATCCCAATAAGAAAATTCTAGACATGAATCCACCTCATTAAGGTCTCGACCCCAAAGTAATATCTTATGAAAAATTCTTCAAAATGAAACAACACATAAAGCCCCTTATCAAAAAGAAAACAAAACATCAAAAAGTCATTCTGACACCAAATCAATCAAGTGCTTTTTAAGTTTGGCGTGGGGTTAAAACCATAAGAATTCTCCAATAAGGAGAATTCGCAAAACCACCTTCATTATAAAACATTAGCAAAAACTTTCCAACATAAAGCGGCTCATAAAACTTCTCGATATAGAACGAATCATAAATCCTTTTAACATAAATAAACCAAAGTCCTTCCCAACATAAGGCCACCCACAAAACTCTTATACTAAATAAATATGTAAAACTTTCCATCTTTGAAGCAATTCCCCGCATGAAACTGTTCTTGAAAATAAAGCAATTTTCAACCATAAAGAAAGTACTTTTGAAATTTTCCTCAACACAACATATATTGAATAGAAACTAGCACTTAAAGCCTCTTTTTTATAGAACAAATCTCACATACTATATGCCAACGAATGTGTAATTTGGAGAACAGCAAAATTTATAATAATTCATACTTTAGACTACCTCTCCCATGTGATAAAGTTCATACTCTCACAATATTAATTTTGCCAAGACCCAGTACTAATGATATGCTCATATTGGTAATGGAAAGGGTATACAAAATGTGGCCTTTTATAACTAGTTGATGCCTTCTCCCCAAACTTCCATTAATAAGATGATTCAACCATAAAAATAAACATAAAATCTTTCCAACTAGTCATGATTCAAGAGGATCAAATATGCCCTTGATGCATTACATACAATGATATATTCAATATGCTAAGAAATATCCTTATATCACATAACCAGTACATTCTCCATTATTTTTCCAACCATCAAATCAAGAGCAAAACTAGGCATAATGCTAAGTCCCCAAAGTCAAAACAAATGATTCTTTCAATAACCAAGAAAAACGGGATACTAGGAAAAATTATTTAAGATGATCTCACTCCCATAATTTCATATAAACAAAACTCTAAAACAGATAAGAGACATGTAACAATTTGAAGCCGAAGAAAACAAGACTAAAATATTTTAAGCAAGAGAGATATATAGGATTCCTCATATCCAATCATAAGTTCTAAAGAAATTAACTCCAACCATTTTCAAATAAACTCCCTCAACTTCGTTGTTGCTCGCAAACGTGAGACGCACAATAATAAATTCCCAAACTCCAATATACAACATGTATGTAATGGGAAAATATAAAACCCTGTCAACCATCTCCGAAGCATCACCACAAGGATAAAATCGAATAGGAAAGAAAAATCCTTCCAACATCACCTTAGAAGATTCACCAACATTCACCATAAACTAAGTGTCAACCATAAGCTTCATGAATTATGACTAAAGTAAAGTTTCACCTCGAACCCAAAACATCAACATTCTCTTCCAATGGTGTTTCAACAAACATTTGATATGCAATACTTGAAGGGTCACACAAAAGAGAATGACCACAAAAGGGCATGACTTATGCATATATTTAATCAATATTCTCCAAATAACTCACAAAAGCATTCTCATAATCCATATAATGATTACTTCACCAAGAAGACGTATGCATAAGAGTAAAAGAACTAACTAAAGAAGTTTCATTCTCAGATTTTTTTAGCGGAAGAAATAGTAAGAGAAGGAGAAAAGTGCACATGAATTTCTCTAATCGCCATTCTCCATCAAATAAATACACATACATTTCTTTTTCTCTTTTTTCACAAAATCACTAGATAATAAGCATCACGTCTTTTATGAAATTCGTTGGACCAAAACTTAATACAATGCTCCATATATATTCCTCTAACAGTAACTATAAATCATGATTGAGAGGTTCAAATCCACACTCAAACTTTACTTTTTCTAAGATATATGAGTGTATAAAGAAGGATCTCATTCCGTTTCAAATTGATCCTTGGAAATAAAAGTGGGTCGAAGTACAAATACAACTTTCTACGGCGCTCTTTCTTTCTTTCTTTTTTAAACCAAAATCCACACCGCTCCTTAACAAGCATTAGCATGAACATCTTGTGTGCGTATATATATATATTTTTTTAAACAAAGAGCACCATCGTCTTTCATGATCTTTCACAAAACTATACATAAGACATTGTCTAGCATGGCATGAATCCCAAACAGGTTTGATGTGTATAAAGAAGTAAGAAACAACTTACAGATTTCCTTTGCATAACTTATGAAAAAGAACCATAGCCTACGTATGAACTTTAAATAAGAATTAGAATGCCAAACATCAAAGCACCTATTATCAAAGCCAAATCATTCGCATGCTACCACTTAGCTCAATATCAAAAGAGATTTATACTTCTCATTGCATACTCATATATCAAAATTTAACTCAAGCTCAAAAGAATCCAAATGCTGCTCACATTCAAGAGAGCTGCAAAAAGAGGGGAGAAGCCAGGGAGAGGAAAAAAAAATGGAGAAAAAGAAAAAGTAGAAGAAAGTAGAAATTAGGAGGGAGAAGAAGGAGAAGAAGGAGGTATACCTGCCTTAAAGAAGGAAGTAGAGGAGGCGTCGGTTGGGGCAAGAGAGGAGAGCTAGTCCGGTGGTGGTGTCGGGTTCGGCTCTGGCTAGGGGGTCGGACGGTCTTCGGGCTCAGTCTTCTTCTAAGCTTCTTCAAACGAGAGGGAGTGAGCTGAGAGCTCTTAGCTCTACGAATCGGAGCCCGAGAGCCAGCAGGAGGGAGCTTCAGTTTCGTTGGGCTTCTGCGAACTAGAGTGAGAGGGGTCGACGGAGAATGTGGGAGAGGGGTTTTGCCTGGGACTTTTGCGAACGAAGGGAGAGAGCCTTCGGGCCGTGCGAAATCGAGAAAGAGAGGGAGGGAGGCGTGAATCTGGAGCTGTGCGACCTAGAGGAGATCGGGGAGAGAGGATGCGTGCGAATGGAAGATCGAGAGGAGTGTTTCTTTTGCTTCCTTTTTTTTTTTTTGTCCGAACCCCGAGAGCCCCGCGTGAGATGGAGGGTTTTTTGGCCTCACTTAGGGCACCAAGGGAGAGGAGGGTAGAACGGAGTCGTCCGATCAAATTATTGATCTAACGGTGATTCAGATTGGCTTAGAAAATCAATCGAATTTTGATTAGGATTAGTTACACCCAAGTGACTGAAATCAGGTCCAAATTGAGTAAAGTTTGGTTCGATCCGGGTCAACTCGAGCTCGCCTCAAAATTAATTCAATAAAATAAAATATAAAACAAACTCAAATCAATGCAGAATCGAATTGAATCGAGCCCGACAAGACCCGATCAACTCAATCAAATGCGCCCGAGGGCAAATTAAGCCAAAAACGAGGTCAACAATACGTAGAATATACGTGTTATATGGTATATAATAGCAGCACTGGGTATTGGGATTGGAAGGATTGGATTTGAGAATTGAAGAATTGGATTTTTGGATTTTGGGTTGGAAGATTTGATATTTAAAATAAAAATTGCACCATCTTGCACTTAAAGCGGATGGTGGGGGAATGGATGATGGACCCGATCAAGATCCCATGGTTCCGTCGTCCCGGAAGTTTTGTGAACCCCTCCGGTTGAGATAAACATTCAACACGACCATCATCGGGGTGACCTTGAGGTCACTTGAAATTTTTTTGGATTTTGTATAAGTTTGAGGGCATTTTGAAATATATTGTGGACCCCTCCGGTTGAGATAAGCAATCAACACGGCCATCATCGGGGTGTACTTGGGGTCATTTTCATTTGTTGATTGAACCTTGTCGACCATATCAACTTAATGACAGGGGATCGGGATTTGTAGGCTTTATGCCTTTTGTTGGTGAATTTTCTTGATTTTATGTCTTGAAGGCCTAAAATGAATGTATTTAAACAAATACACCGGTCGCTAGAACCGTGTATTTTGTTAGGTAGTTCGAATCTTGTCGACTTCTATTGATCCGTATAGAAGGTTCGGATTCGAACTTGAATTCACTTGTCAACCCACGTAGCATCCCTAGGAATCACGTGTGTATTAATAACACGCTCGCCGGGGCCCATGCGGGTTATTTTTATATACCCCTTTAGTATACCTATGTGTATACAGTTTGTAGTGCACGTGGGTATTTAGAAATATTTGTAGACGCCTTCTGTCTGCTTGTACAGAGGTTGCAGATCCGATGGCGTGGCGTTGTAGATTGTAGATGCCTTCTGTCTGCTTTCATAGATGTTGTAGATCCGGTGGCGTGGCGTTGTAGATTGTAGACGCCTTCTGTCTGCTTTCATAGATGTTGCAGATCCGGTGGCGTGGTTATTTGGATGTCATGAGGTATTTCCTCATCTTCACATTGACTCCCCTTTCTCAATCACCAGGGACGGTTTTCTTTCGGACTTTGAAGTCCACTGGTTGCTGCTTTGCTTTGAAAAGATCTCGTTTCGAGATCTTTAATGTAATGGACTTTTTCGTACATCGGGTTGCCGTTGTACTCGAAATACTTGTAGATCTTGATCACCGTTGCTGTAGGTGATATCTATACTTGTGCCCACAGTAGTTCGTTATGCTTACGATATACACACTGTTGTTATCCACAAGTTGTTTGTAGTCATTTGCAGGGGACCGGTTATACTCACTACGACCCCCTGAAGGTATTTGTAGGAGACCCATTGACATCAGTATTGTGTCCACCTTTCACCAATCTCAGGTGGGCTGATGTCTGCATTTATTTGTAGAGGATGGATCTTTAATTGCTGATCTCCAGTATTGCCTTCTCAATCAACAAGCAATCGTAGGGATTGTTGTAGGAGTTTATGCATCAAGGTCTTGTAACCTACTTTGAGTCACTATTGACCATACAGATGTTCTTGTAGTTTGAATCCCCTCGCACATAATTCAAACTTTTCCCTTTGTATATGTTTGGATCCAAGTTCAATTTCATTCAGACTTGAATTCATCAAGTTTACAAGTCCCCATTTGATGTCGTATAGTCCGAGTACAAACATGAGCTTGAAGTGTATGTTCCGAAGTGCATGTTCAAATTGATTGTCCAGGGTCTTCTGAAGTTCTTGCAAGTGCATATGTATTTTCGAGTTGATTTGAATTTGAATTTGATCTTTTATTAGTCAATTGAGTTTTGTTCTAATCCTCTGCTCGTGTTCAATCAAGTTCAAAAGTCCACAAATATGAGTTCACTGTTGTTCATTTGAGTGCGAGCTCTTGTTCTTCTTTGAGTTCAAAATAGGTCCCAAGTAGAGTAATATTTCACCCGAAATTTCGGCAGCCTCCCGGCGTCTCCTCCGTTTAGGAGAAAACTACGGAAAATTGGGCCTTTCCCACCACGCTAAGAAAAGCATGTATGGTAGATGCCCTCTTTGGAGGACACCGCGGCCGTGTAAAGTCTTTTTCCCCACCACGCTAAGAAAAGCGTGCATGGGTCTTCTATCGGTACCAGTTGCAGGAGAAAAAGCAGTTGTTTCTCCGCAAGCGGGTACTTATGGGTATCCCGATCTCGTCGTACGCATCGCACCGGATTCCCTTCCTACCACGCCAAGAAAAGCGTGCATAGGTGATTTGCCGGTGCGTTACGAACTTCGAAGAAGGATTTGGAACCATGGGTCGCTCGCCTACCTTGTCGTAGGTGTCGCGCCGGTTGCCCCTCCTACCACGCTAAGAAAAGCGTGTATAGGCAGACCACCGACTCGACACACATGCCGAGGTAAGAGAGCAAACAAGGGTTCCATAAGTTATACCTTCGGCCGCCGGCGGACTAGTGGACCGGCGGTGGATGTCGGCTCGGATGTCGAGGAAGGCCCGGGGACCGAGGCGGGACCGAGGCAAGAGGCATGCTTTCTCTTTTTCATTATTAATCTTAATTAATTATAATTAATAATAATTAAATTTAATTAATTATAATTAACAATAATTAATTAAAGAATAACATAATTAATTATGATTTAATTAATCATAATTAATTAAAAGTCATCTTTAATTAATTATAATTAAAAATAATTAGATTATAATTAACTTAACTAATTAAGATTAATTTCAATTAATTAAAATTAATACATATATATTTTATTTTGTTTTGGCCGGACTTAGGCTAAATCCAACCAAATGGTTTTAGTGCACGCGTTAAATCCCGGCGGTGGGTAGATCCCGGATTTAAGGATTTACAGCTTAAATCCCGTATTTACTAAATCCCTCGGTTCGGTGGATTTCTGGGATTTGGCCGAAGAAGAGCGTGAAAGGTAGAAAGTTACCTTCACCAAAAGCGAGCTCCCGTTGCTTCTTCCAATCGGAGAGAGGGGCGCCGGCAGAGGAGCTAAGTCGAACAGTCAGAAGGAGCCAAAGAAGCGTGCACAAGGGAGAGAGTTTCCTTCACAGCAGCGAACTCCCGTTCTTTACTTCCGATCAAATTGTCGCCACTTCTGATCCTACAAGCAGGGAGCGTCGTTGGAGAGGCGAAGTCGTTCGACCATAAAGGAGTCGGAGAGAGAGTGGAGCGAGGCAGCGAGAGTGAGAGAAAACGGGGTCCGGGGAACCAGCAGAGACCGAAGGCCTCGTCCATTCGCTCCTTTTAACGACGCCAGCGCGCTCTGTGAGCGACGTGGGGGAGAAGATTGTGCACGAAGTGACTCGGGCGTGGCTTCGACGTGCAAACGACGTGGGAGCGGCAGAGAGCAGGTAAGGGATTTGATTTTTTTTTTTTTTGTTTAAACTTTACAGGTCAACACTCCTCAAATTCTCTTAATTTCTCATACCATTTCTCTGTTAGCCGATTTTTGAAAATTAAATTGGATTTAAAAAAGTTATATAAGTGACTTTAGATCTTTAAAATAAAATATTAATATAACTATTTAATTTATTCAATTTTCAATAGAAAATTCATATAAATCTATTTGAAACCTTAAAGATTATAGATACATATTCATAAAATAAATCATTTTATTTTGAAAATATTGATGAAATCAGTTTGTACAATGGACACCTGATGGCTCCAAAATCCTCATATGTAACAACATATGTCAATTTCATAAAAAATTTTACTAACGCCCAAAAGTTACGAAAAAATTCATGCAAGTAAAATACTACAATAGCAATACTATGACAAATATGATTTGTGATTTGGAGTTATATTGACAGCAGAAAAAAAATATTTACCTAGGTCAAAATACGGGTCATTACAAAAGTTCAGATTTAAGTAATATTTTTTCAGGATCGTATCAGTATGAGTAAATCGTCGACTCAGTAAACAGAATCACCACTCTTTTCTCGTCATCTCATTAGTAACTCTTTATAACTCCCAATCGTTGTATCATTATATCACATGAATCAGTAGATGATAATACATAACTATAGTATTTAAAGAAAAGTCTGTCGGCCCATCATGTATAGGTCAATCAATCTTTACTTATCTTTTACATACATTATAATAAAAGAAATAACGAAGAACTATTATCCAATCAAATATTCATTTTCAGTCTCAACAGTTGTATTAACAGTATGATTGGAAAAAAAATAAAATCATACAAAATTTTTATAACTTTATTTTACCTGGTGAAATTCAGAAATGTTACAATAAACATCTCAAATATAATTAGTACGATCTCGTATAAAAAGTTGTGCGATAAAAAGTTCAATAAAATCGAAAAAAAATATATTAAAATAATTTATGAGGAGAAGTCAACGGGCAAAATCAAAATATTTGAAAATATAGATATGATTAAAATCACCTATCACGATATGAACAATTTTCATAAAATTGACAAAGAGACTGAAACCCCATATTTTCCTTTCTTTATGTTGCACTTCAATTCAAACAGGAATTCAATTTTTTTTAAAAAAAATTGAATTGTTATAAGACGAATGACATCGAAGGAGACCGTGCCAACTAGCTTACCATGTGGTCACTTTACATCATGGAGAGTGCTCATCCGAAGTGATGCGAACACTTTGATCGAGTCCCTTATTACGGTCCTGTTAGATACCTACAATATATCAATATAGACATATACGAGCATAGATTGATAAGTCTTTATTTTAATTTTTATAATGTTAGATTCAAAATATAGCATTAATGTTCTTTATAAATTAGATGCAATTTATTGTGACATAAATCCCATTGATAAAGAAATATATACCAATGTAAAAATAAAGGGCCTATAATAAAATCAGAAATAAAGATAAAAGTGTAAATATTAAAAAAAAAAAAATTGTAATACTGGTAAAAATGTGTATTAAAATGTTAACTAAGATGATTAAAGTATTGAAAATGTACATTAAAAGCTTTGGTCATTCCTAATAAGTTTTCATTAAAATATTCTTTGCATCAACAAAATGTAATTAGAGTTAAATTAGAATTAATTAAAATGTTTTAACAAAGAAAGAGGACACTAATTAATGTAGTTTTTTAATTAGATAAATTAATTACCATCAGTCCATCGAAACGGACTTGCATTAACGCATCTCTAATCCTTCAATTTTTATAATTAATAACCATAAAATATTTCAGTGCCACGTCTCTTTTAGAAGATCTTGACCGTCCATTCTCCGTAATTAGTTTAGGCCGTCCACATGGCATCATCATAGATCAGCAGGTTTAGCGGGATGACTTCTTGACCTCATCTCGTCCGTCCGATTCCCGATCAAGACGTGGCCCGCATACGACGGCAGTGGTGGAGCGATTCCGTTGTAGAAATCCACGTATATTTTTTATTAATTTAGATTTCCTTATTTTTCGATCGGAGGGCCACCGGCTGCGATTACTCAGTTTCTATGAATCCTGACCGCATGATGGGCCTATAGAGATTACCGTCAGATTCGACTGAGAATGAAATCCGTCCGTAAGAAAAAAAATTAATTATTATTTTGTCTCAATTAGTTGTGAATTTTTTTAAAAAAATTATTAAAAAAAGGATTTTTATAAATCAAATTGGCTTTCTTTAAAATAAAAAAGGAAGTTTTATGGTTTCTTCCCTCCTATCATCTCTCTTCAATGAGGCAACTAGTTTTTATTTATTTATTTCACATATATTATTATCATAATACTATAATAGTAATTTCAATGACATATCCGCATTCATTTCTAATATATTGCAACAAATAATGTACAATTGAACTTAATTCAAAAAATAGCAAAATGTCATAATGGTAGATAACAAAAATCATACTGAGCAAAAATTTATATTTTTAGAATTTAACCAAATTACCAAATATTGCATCAAAATAATATTCTGAAGCATTAAGTGAACTAAATTACTATTTTTAGAGGTCAAAAATAAATTTATGAGTAGATAAAAATTATAGTATTTTTTAAAATAACTAGAGTAATAATGCTCAAATGAATACTCAAAATATTCATAATCTCAATCTCTATAACATATAAAAAGTTATGAGGTGAAAGTTTTATCAATACAAAATTATTCTCATTTTTGGGCAACAAAAATATAAATTTGATCGAAAAAAAATCAAAAACACAAAATCCTTGAAATTATAAATAGGATAAAGATTCTTTAGAACGAGACGAGCAAATCTCCAAAAATACTTGACTGATAAAAATCGCTCTGTCTTTTAAATATGATCTTTTCTTTTCTCTCTCCTCAAATTTTCTTAATTTCTCATGCCATTTCTCTCTATTAGCCGATTTTCAAAAATTAAATTGGATTTAAAATAGTTAAATAAGTGACTTTAGATCTTTAAAATAAAATATTAATATAACTATTTAATTTAATCAATTTTCAATAGAAAATCATATAAATATATTTGGAACCTTAAAGATTATAGATACATATTCATAAAATAAAACATTTTATTTAAAAAATATCGATAAAATCTGTTTGTAAAACGGACACATGATGATTCCAAAATCCTCATCTGTAACAACAATTGTCAATTTCATAAGAATTTTAGTAGCGCCCAAAAGTTACGAAAAAAATCATGCAAGTAAAATACTACAATAACAATACCGTGACAAAGATGATTTGTGATTTGGAGTTATATTGACTACAAAAAAAAAGTTACCTAGGTCAAAATATATGGGTCATTACAGAAGTTTGATTTAAGTAATATTTTTTCAGTATCATATCAGTATGAGTAAACCGTCGACTCGGTAAATAAAATCACCACTCTTTGCCAATCATCTCATTAATAACTCTTTATAACTCCCAATAATTATATCATTATATCACGTGAATCAGTAGATGATAACACCTAACTATAGTATTTAAAGAAAAGTTTGTCGGTCCATCATCCTGTAAGGTCAATCAATCTTCAACTAAGAGGTCAACCAATCTTTACTTATCTTTTACATACATTATAATAAAAGGAATAACGAAGAACTATTATCCAATCAAATATTCATTTTCAATCTCAACGGCTATATTAACAGTATGCTTGGAAAAAATAAAATCATACAAAATTTTTATAACTTTATTTTACATGGTGAAATTCAAAAATGTTACAGTAAACATCTCAAATATAATTAGTACGATGTCGTATAAAAAGTTCAATAAAACTGGAAAAATATATTAAAATAATTTATGAGGAGAAGTCAGCGAGCAAAATCAAAATTTTTGAAAATATAGATATGATTAAAATCACCTACCACGATATGAACAATTTTCACAAAAATAACAAAGCGATCTGGAGGCGAAAACCCCATATTTTCCTTTCTTTCTGTTGCACTGCAATTCAAACATAATTTTTTTTTTAATTTGAATTGTTATAAGACGAATGACATTGAAGGCTCAAGTAAGCCTAGACGAGGCCTTTTGGGAGACTCGTGCCAACCATCTTACCATGTGGTCACTTTACATCATGGAGAGTGCTCATCCAAAGTGATGCGAACACTTTGATCGAGTCTCTTATTGCGGTCCTGTTAGATAACTACAATATATCAATATAGACATATACGAGCATAGATTGATAAGTATTTATTTTAATTTTTATAATGTTAGATTCAAAATATAGCATTAATGTTCTTTATAAATTAGATGCAATTTCTTGTGACATAAATCCCATTGATAAAGAAATAGATACCAATGTAAAAATAAAGGGCCTACAATAAAATCAGAAATAAAGATAAAAGTGTAAATATTAAAAAATAATAGTTGTAATACTGGTAAAAATGTGTATTAAAATGTTAACTAAGATGATTAAATTATTGAGAATGTACATTAAAAGCTTTGGTCATTCCTAATAAGTTTTCATTAAACTATTCTTTGCATCAACAAAATGTAATTAGAGTTAAATTAGAATTAATTAAAATGTTTTAACAAAGAAAGAGGACACTAATTAATGTAGTTTTTTTATTAGATAAATTAATTACCATCAGTCCATCGAAACGGACTTGCATTAACGCATCTCTAATCCTTCAATTTTTATAATTAATAACCATAAAATATTTCAGTGCCACGTCTCTTTTAGAAGATCTTGACCGTCCATTCTCCGTAATTAGTTTAGGCCGTCCACATGGCATCATCATAGATCAACAGGTTTAGCGGGAATGACTTCTTGACCTCATCTCGTCCGTCCGATTCCCGATCAAGACGTGGCCCGCATACGACGGCAGTGGTGGAGCGATTCCGTTGTAGAAATCCACGCATATTTTTTATTAATTTAGATTTCCTTATTTTTCGATCGGAGGGCCACCGGCTGCGATTACTCTGTTTCTATGAATCCTGACCGCAGGGGGGGGGGAGGAAATTCGGGGCAAAGCCCATTCATTAACCAAAGCATGAATACAGATGGTAGATATGTACGCTTGATGGTAGTTATTGTTCTTCAAATAGATTCAACGGAAGTAAGGAACTATATTTCATCAATCAATTTGAAGAACAATAAAGCAAAGTATGAAATTGTATTGTAAAATATGTCCTTTAGACCATGGGGCTTATGGCTTAAGATCCGCAGTCATTTTCAATTTAAAATAGTTTTATCTATTTAAACATAACTATTAACGTCTAATGATACAAAACTATTATAATTACTAAAATGACTATTCCTACAGAAGGAAAATCGCTTTCTGTAAAAATACTTAAGAAGGAAAACTAGAATAATAAAGAGAGCATCTTGTGGTTGAATGGTAATTTATCTTTTCTTCTTTAAAAGAAGCTTCAATGGTGAGGGTAACTATAAAGCAACTTGTGAACTGGTGTATGTTTGAGCATTGCTATTCAATAGTTAGTCTTCTACATTTTTTGATGATAATGTTATTTGACGTATCATTTTAACTTTTGAAAATAATTGAAGTATTTCTATAGCTCAATTTCTCACGCTTATTGTTTTTGTAACCATTTTCAGGATGTCTATAAATGAAGTCGAAGATAGTACCACAAAGAATCAGAAGCAATGCAACTGTCGCAACTCAAAATGCTTGAAGCTGTAGGTGTCATGGATTACTATATGATGAACTGGTTCTATTTTTTTCATCAGAGCTATTAGAAAGTGATACGACTACAAAATATTTAGGGGTAAACAACGACTTGAGTTTGCTAGAATCTCTAGAAAATGGGGAATTTAGGAGGAAGAGGAGATTCTCGGTCAAGGTAGATTAGTTCATTTCATTTGATACCCCAGTGCTATCAAATGTAGGGTATTTAAAAACTTGTAAGGACACATTTGCTACCTAATATCCACAATTTACTTACTGACTACATGACCCAAACAACACATTAACCTAATCTCACTCTAACGTATTGACTTGTAAGGACACATTTGCCTACCTCTCACAGTTTCACCACTATTTTTGTTGCCTTCCATGATTTGAAGGTCTTGTATAGATTTCTCGGTTGGATTTTTCTTGTTTGTTATGTGTTTCAACCTTAAGGGTAAGGTTGGTTTTGAAGGTTTGGATAATTATAGTGTCAATGATTATTATAAATAGTGTGCGATTAGGTTAATGTGTTATTTGGGTCATTTAGTCAATAGATAATTAGTGGGTATTAGGTGATTAGGATGTCCTTGTAATTCTTTAAGTAATCTTCTTTTGGGAGCATTAGGATATCAAATCAAATGAACTAATACTTCTTGACTGAGATTCTCCACTTCCCATTTCTCAATCCCTTATATGTTGGAGTTTGCAGCGAACTCAAATCATCGTTTATCCCTCAGTCCTCCAAGGTTATGTCAGATAGCTAAGGGGCCACTTTGGATCGCTTTTGTTTTTGTTTTTATAGATATTGATTATTTATTTTATTTTTCATAATTGCTGTATAGGTACTGTGAGTGCTTTGCTTCTGGAGTTTACTGCAATGGCTGCAGTTGTACAAATTGCAGTAACAATGTTGAGAATGACACTGTAAGGAGAGATGCTATTGAAGTCATCTTAGAACGCAATCCAAATGCTTTTAGGCCAAAGATTGCTAGCAGTCCACATGCAGTTGGGGACATAAAGGTTTGTCTTTATGCACTTCATCAATACATTTCCTTGCAGTATATAAACTTAGGCAACCTATTACTTTTATTTTTCAAAGTTTCAACCTTGTATTCCTCTAGTAATGTTTGGAAGCACTCGTGCTGCACATTTTAGTGACAAGTGATTGACTTTGTTTGGATGTTAGAACGATCCTGCTCGTTTTCAATATTTTTGCTCTCTTTTCGAATAACCCACTATATATGCTGTTGCATCCTATTTTCTGAACAAAAAGTCCAAAGGGAATTCCCTGAAAGGATGGAATGTTTGCAAGCACTCCTGCTGTACATGTTAGTGATAAGTGATTGACTTTGTTTGGATGTCAGAACAATCCTGCTCGTATTTTTGTCCTCTTTTTGAATGACCCGCTATAAATGCTGTTGCATTCTATTTTCTAGACAAAAAGACCAAAGGGAATTTCCTGGAAGGATGGAACGTTGTCTATCAAACGCCAAAGTTCTTGTGAATGATATGATGGTTGACGATCCATAATTCCCTATGTTAAGGCATTCCACATATAATTTTTTCCCCTATTTACTATGATATGTGATGAGAATGGTCGTTCCAATAATACTGGTATTCCATTCTTTTTTTAAAATTTTGCATTAATTACTATTATATCAGTTAAATATCTTATATTACTCGGCAAAGATAAAAAGAATCTTTATATTAATTACTGCTATATCTCCTTATTATTAATTAATGACTTAGATTAAACATTAAGTGATGGATTAAAATATTAATTATGGCTTGGTTAATCAAGCCATGAGCAATTGGCGTTTTACCAATCATCCATCCACCTTAAAAAAATCAGAATTCTTCCTTTTTGCTTGTTTCTTTTGACTGCCCCTCATCACCAGCCGATAGCCTGCCATGGTCTACTCCTCATCACCTGATTGTCATCTACTAGCCTCTCACCACCAAGTAGATCTCGCCAACATCCACCAATGCTTGCCAACTACCACCACTGTTGGTGTTGTTCAATTCGCGGCCATTGCCTTTTGTAAGCCTAACTGTTTACATCCTGATTTGGTACCTTCATTCATTGTTGTTTATATTGGTCATTGCACATGGTAGTGAATGAGGTCAGACATGGACAAGTGAATTTATTATTTAAGTTTTTTGAAATATTTTAGAATATGTAATGAATGCTAACCAAGATGCTATATTTGACATAATGAGAAGTTATGGGGTTATCCAAGTAATATTACAGTTTTGTTTTCTGGATTGTTAAAATAGAAAATATTAAGTTGAAATTATTTCAATGTCTACACACTTGCATGTGTTGTAAATTCCTGTATTAAAGGCACAATATGCATATCTTAAAACTAACTCAATACTTTTAGTGCTTATAGGACTTTACAAAATTAATGTATAGATTAAAAAAAGGGGCCTAGAACACGAGGTGCCGCCATTGCTAGATCTGAGGAAAAAGTTATGTAGACAACCTTACTCCTTCATTGTAATATGAATGCATGGTTCAAACCTAACAGTCTAGTAATTAAGGAGGAAAATTAACTATTATTCCAGGGCTTACCATTCTTAAGGGATCAATTTGCTTTCTTAATTGTCATCATCTTATCTGAGGTTTAAACTAACATGTTTAAGTGGTCAAGAAATCTGGGATGGTTTATCCTCTTTCTCTGCTTAAGGGATGGACTCGGGCCTGGGTGGGGGTGTTATTGGACTTAGAAGATTACTATGCTTTTACCTTTACATATAACCTCAATTCTACTCTCTAGTCATTCATTTACTTTTCTTATTTATGTACTAATTAAATCCCTGTTTTTTGCTAGGATGAGGTCGTTGAGTTACCTTATATGGTAAAGCATAACAAAGGATGCCATTGCAAGAAATCAGGGTGCCTTAAGAAATACTGTGAGTGCTTTCAAGCCAAAATTCTCTGCTCTGAAAATTGCAAATGTGTAGATTGCAAGAACTTCAAAGAGAACCAGGCCACAATAACTCATGTCGATGGCCACCATGGAAATGCCCATGCCTACATTCCGCAGACAGCAAACGCTGCTCTAAATGGTGCCATTAGGTCCTCTGGGTGCGGCTTCCCAGCATCAAAAAAGAGAAAGCACCCGGAGTTTCCATTTTCAACTTCAGTAAATGGTCAATCTGCTCACAGCTTTGTGCATCCGCTGGTATTCCCTTTTTTCCCTCGAATATCTATGCAACGGATAGAAAATTTATTTGCTTGCGTATCATGTTTTATTTTCTCTTCTGCATATGTTTTCCCCGCTTATTTGATGGAACTAATGCAATGTACAAGTGCTGCCTAGTTAATTACCCATTCCACTCACAGGAGAGTGCTCTTCATTAAGGAGGTCCTTTTGGATTAATTCTAGTTTATATTTGGTATTTAGACTTGTATTTAGTTAATGGAGAATGGCTGAGAAGATGGGAGCAAACTCTAATCAAATCATATGGTTTCATCAACTTGGGTATGCCAGTGGACCTAAGCCACTAATGTCAAAGGAAATTTGGCCTGAACATTCAGAGAGTCTGATTTATAGTGTTATATTGGTTCTTCTCAGGTATCCTGTATAGATCAGAGTGAAAATGTGTGTCAAATACTTACTCTTGATGTTGGCATTGACTCATTCATTAGTAAAGGGCTTGTTGTACTAGTTTCACTTAATGATTCAGAGACACGTAGGATGGCTATTTGTGGTTAAGAGATTTTAGACATGGCTATTGAAGTTCCCAAGGCATGGTATGACTATTAGTTGTTCATGTTTTTTGATTGCTTCTTTGTTGCAGAGATCAGGATGCGCAGGAGAATGAGTGTGTTTACTGTTAGAGATAGGATACGAAACAAGCATATATGTGAAAATGTTGGACTAGCTCCAGTGGAAGATAAGATTAGAGAGAGTCGTCTTAGATTGTTTGGTCACATAAAACAGCGGTCTTCCGATTACCCGGTTAGAAGAGTAGATGTATTAGATTTGACTTATGTTAAGAAAGGTAGAGATAAATCTAAAAAGACTTGGTTAGAAAATATTAGAAATGACCTTTCTTTATTAGATTTAAATGAGAATTTAACTCTTAACAGAACACCATGGAGAAAAATGATTCATGTAGCCGACCCCACGTAGTGGAATAAAGGTTTGATGTTGTTGTTATTATTGAGTGTTAGCATGATAACTGTTGCAAATTCATGTTTAGCGGATTTGGTGGCATAAAATTTTTGGCCCAAATTGGTGTTATTTGGTAAGGCTTTATGTTGGCCTACTTATCGAGTTGAGGCTTACATCCATAAAAAGGATCAAAAGGGGGAGTTAACAACCTCAAGGGTAAGGAAAGCCCTGAAGACGGGGTTTGAATTTAATGGTTTATCTGGTTTTATGTCAGTGATCACTTGTTCTGTTTTTTTTTAAGTATATATAAAATTTAGATAAACCTAACGTCTTTAAAAGAATAATCCAATCTGTATAGAATAATAGTTGAACTCTGGATCATTCATTCATTCATACTGTGGCTTGATTCTAGTATGATTGTTTTAACCTTCTACATGTGATTCAGTCTTCTCATTTTCTATATGGGTGATCATATATTTTATGTCTTCCTTCTTGGGAAGAATCAACAGAAACAAAATAGGATTAAGAAGTAATAAGGTTGATGAACCCTCTTATTGTACAGTTTGTGGTGTGTGGGATCCGAAAATTCGGCCTCGGCCTCCGCCCGCTTAATACTTTTTCTTCAGCGAGGGGGAGTTTTAACGGAATAAGTTCTGGGGTAAATTTTGAGAAGGCAAATGGGTTTGTAGATAAGACACTACCTAGAGATTTCCCCCTCATTTTGCGAGGACTTTATGATCTGAGTTCTGGTTTCCTATAGGCGCAAGCCCATATAGTTAATTACCCCTCCCAATCATGAGAGAGAACTTTCGATTAAGGCCAGTCATCAATCAGATACGTTGTATTCATAGATACATAGTATCAGGCATATAGTATCAGCATTGGTATCAGGATGTTGGAGAATTTGAAAGTTTGATATTTAATATTAAAAATTGCACCATCTTGTACTTAAAGCGGATGGTGGGGGAATGGATGATAGACCCGATCAAGATCCCATGGTTCAGTTGTCCCGGGCCATCATGGTCCTTGGTCTACTTAGTCAGAGGAGGTAGTCGACCCAACCTGACAGAAGGATCCTTGTCGGCAGCCATATGATGCTTCGTCCAAGGGGACCTTGTAGACCTAGGTTGGATATTTGCCTAAGGGGACAAATTTGAATCCATTTTAGCTAACAGAGGGCTTTGTGCCCTATCGATTATATCATATTGATTCATATCTCAAGGATTTGATGCCAATAAGGAACGTATTGGCTCTGGTCATAATCGGTATTTTGTGGTGCCATTTGGCGACAAAACCACTCGGTTCAGAGGGCCCTGGGTCATAACTGTTTATCATGCGGTGCCATTTGGCGGCAAAACTATCGTTTAGAGGACACGTACCACGTCCTTACTGGCAGGAGATCGTTTGATAATGATTCCTAATGATATTTTCGACTAGGCATTAGCTCCATGTGAATTGAAGTAAATTTTAATTTGTCCACCCCGACAAACTGTTGCGGAGGGTGGATGGATTTTGCTTTAAGTGATTGATATGTTGAATCTCAATTTTAAATATTTAGATTTTGGGATTTTTAGATATTTTTGGGTATTTGGTTTGAACTTGAAATATTTGGAATTAATCCCTCCGGTTGAGATCTTCGTTCAACACGGCCATCATCGGGGTGACGTTAAAATCACTTATATTTTTGTAGAAATTTGAATTTTGTTAAAGGTTAGAGGCATTATAAATTATTTGAGATTATCCCATCCGGTTGAGATCTGCATTCAACACGGCTATCATCGGGGTGTTTTTGGGGTCATTTTTATTTATAGTTGGAACCTTGTCGACCCTATCAACTTGTCGATAGGGAATCGGGTTTTGTAGGTTTTATGCCTTTATTAGTGAATTTTTTTGATTGTAGGCCTTGAAGGCCTAATATGAATATATTAAAACAAGTACATCAGTCGCCACAATCCTGTATTTGTTTAATAGTTTGAACCCTATCAACTCCTATTGATTCGCATAGAAGGATCAGGTTCGAACTTGAATTCACTTATTAACCCGTGCAGTATCCCTAGATGTCACATGTGTACCATTAACATGCTCGCCGGTGCCCATGCAGGTGTTTGGGGGTATTTTATAATATTTAATGAACCTTGTCGACTTCTATTTACTTAGGAGGATCGGGTTTCATAATATTTATGGTTTTATTAATGAATTCTCATTGTTATAGTCCTTGAAGGCTTAATATGAATGTATTAAAACAAATATATTGGTCGCCGCAACTATATATTTGTTTAATAGTTCGAACCCTATCGACTCCTATTGATCTATATAGAAGGATTGGGTTCGAACTTGAATTCACTTATTAACTCGCTCAGCATCCCTAGACATCACGGTGTTCCCACAGCACGCTCATCGGGGCCCATGTGTGTTGTGATTATATTTTCCCCTTTAATGTACCTATGTGTATATAAATTACGGTGCATGTGCGGGTTACTTTGAAATATTTGTAAACGCCTTTTGTCCGCTTGCATGAATATTGCGAATCTGGTGGCGGTATTATATGGATGTTGTGAGGCACCTTATGATCTTGATGTTGACTTTCCTTTTCTCGTTCACCGTGAGGTCCTTCTTGAAATTCATGACCGCTGCTTTGAAAAGAATTACTTTCAAGATCTTCGATTTAGTAGACCTCTGTATAGTTGGCCTTCAAAATGAATAGATGTATCTAGGTGCACTTGGTATTTCCATTTTTTTGTGGATGTTAGAACTGTTTGCTTTCTGAGTATGGGACCAAGAAGGAATTTTGAAACACCAGGAAGTTTAGTTTGAATTTGTTCAAATATTTCTTCCATTGTACAGGGAGGTGTCCTTCTCCGTATATCAAGTTGTTTTCATACCCAGTGTATTCACACATCTCAATCATCGTTGTTGTAGGTGATATATGTACTTGTGTCCACAAGGGTTCGTGGTTCTTACAATTTCGTGATATATGACTTTGTAGGGACTATTATAGGAGTCTGCTGCACTCATCACATATTCAATCTTCTCTGCCCGTCGTTGTATGTTGTCTTTCAACATTCGTAGATAATAACGATATTTATCTACGAATTGTGGTTTCAATACTATCATTGCTTGAATGTGTGAGCATGACATTTGTCCCTCATAGGTCCATAGATTATTTGTTATAAGTTGGTATCTATAACTTCTGTTGTCAATGAAGGTTCTGAAAACTTCTTGATTATTCCTCTAGCTATAAGTTCTAATTCGTCCCAACAAAGATTAACAAATGCTTGGTCATTGAAAAGTTGCAAACAATCACCATTCTCTAAGCTCTTTAATATCAATATTCCTTTCTTCTTGTAGTGGATAGATATGTATACTTGCCACAATGTTATTGCCAATGATGTGGACAATTATCATCGCCTTTCATACTCACCTTGCCTTGTAGAGAAATTAGATATCCAAGCTTTACTTATAGTATATCATTGCACCACTCATGGGTAAATCATTGTATGCATTTAGAATGAACATTTGCAAGATTTCGACGGGAATCATCCTCAAGTCTCACCTTAAGTGCATGGAATGTTTTCATCATTTACCATACTTACATTCATCTTCTCATGAGAATGATTATCGCTGACATGTGAAGACGATTCAAATATTGTATAGCAAACTTGTTTGATAATGTTTGCATTCCAATTGGGATGATCGTTACAAGCTAATCATTCAAAAATTCAATGCAAAAGTTTGTAATCAACTCATACATGTGGGTTCCGAAAAATTCCATTTTGTGTGATCCCGGCCTCTCAGTGCCATCAATTTATTTTTCTTTTATTTATTTTGTGTGATGATGAAGATAGAGAGTTTTAACTAGATTATGTTCCGAGGGAATTTTTAGAAGGCATATTGGATTTTTAGATAAGACACTACCCATATATTTCACCCTCATTTTGTGAGGACTTTTTTTTATTTGAGTTCTGGTTTCCTATAGGCGCAAGCCCCTATAGTTAATTACCCCTCCTAATAACAAGAGAGAACTTTCGATTAAGGCTAGTCGTTAAGGATGTCGTATAGGTTGTGAACCTATCGTATAATAGCAATAATTTTAGGGTTTAAATTTAATCTTATTGATTTGAATTTTCAAATTTGGAATTTAGAAATTATCACTATAAACTTAAAACTTGTGGTGGGGGGAATGAAGACTAGCCCGATCAAGATCCCATGGTTCCGTCGTCCCGGGCTGTCGTGATCCCTGGTCTACTTAGTCAGAGGAGGTAGTCGACCCAACCTGACAGAAGACATCTTATCGGCAGCCATGGGTTACTTCGTCCAAGAATACCTTGTAGACTTGGGGTTGATGTTTGTCTAAGGAGCTATATCTAAATCCACCTTAGCTAACAAAGGGCTTTATGCCTATCAAATATACCCTATGATTCATAACTCAAGGGTTTGACGCCTTTAGGGAACATACGGGCTTTGGCCGTGATCATAATATAATGGTGCCATTTTGCTGCGTAACCACCCGATCAGAGGGCACGTGCCACGTCCCTGTTGGCAAGAGACTATTTGAAGATGAATCGTAGTGATACACCCGACATGCATTTGCTCTTTGTGAGCTGAGGTTAATTTCAAATTTATCACCCCCGACAAACGGTTGCGGGAGGTGAATGATTTTTAGTTTTAAGTTTTTAGATGATAAATTTTATTTTAAAATTTTGATTAGATTTGATTTGATTTGAGATTTGACCCCTCCGGTTGAGATTTGCGATCAACACGGCCATCATCGGGGTGAAGTTTGAGGTCACTTGTATTTTCTTAGGATTTTGGGAGGTATTTTACAATTCAAGTCGTGTCGACTCCAGACCTTTCAAGGAGGAGGATGAAACTTGAATATTTAGCCCGCGCAGCATTCTCGAATTGTTAGATTTGGGACTTAGATGTAACGATTGGAGCACATGCGGGTTGTAGCATTTGACCATGCGCAGCATTCTCGATCATTGATGTTTGTAACTTTAACGCATTGACCGGAGCACATGCAGGGATATATTTAGTTTAATGGATCATATTTAATATAAAAGGGGCATTTTGAAATATTTAAATATGACCAATTTAATCAAGTGATTTTATTTAACAATGGCCCGAAATTTCATTTAAGGGCCTAAGAACGCCTTCTGTCCGCTTATACACATGTTGCGGATCCGGTGGTACACTCTAAATTAGGTTTAATTTGTAACACATATAAGATATCCTTCTGTCGTTATTATCTCACTCAACATAGTTTACAGAGAATGATTATTCAATAAATATTAGGAGATCATGTTAGTATTCGTAGGAGAATTACTTTGCTTGATATAAGTTCTCCTATTTTCTCCCATAAATTGACTGATTTATTTGATATAAGTATTTTGTTCTTGCTCGCAAGCTAGTTGATGTGGGCACTACAAATTCCTATTCCTTCTCATAGGTGAATTGTAGTATTATCTAAAATTTAGATTTAAAGTCACTTTTTTATTGCTTGATAGTTTTAACAAATATGAAGTTTGGCTTTAAAACATAGTGATATTGATCAAGAGCTTGAAATGTATTAGCAACTTTATTAACCAAATCATTAGTTGATGTTGTATTTGACTAATTAATTGAATATTTTTCAATCCTTCAAAATTTTCAATTAAGTCTAAAATTTTTCTAAGTCCAGAATTTTTTTAGAAAAATTTGGCAGCCTTCCGGTGTCCCCTCCGCAATGCCGGGAGGTAAGGGAGTGGCTCGACTCGGCCGGAGCGAATCAACGGCGAGGAGATTGAGTCTTCAAAAACTTTGATGATCGTTGTTTGCAAATTGAATGGTTGCCAATGCTTGGATAGAGATCGCAGTTGATTGCCGATGCTTGATTGGATATCGTAATTGATTATTGATTGAGACAATTGCTTGTTGCCGGTTGATTGTATCAATTAATTAAATAAAATTTAATTAAAATTAAATTTTAATTTAATAATTAATTAATTAATTATTTCCAAATTAATTAAATTCATATTCTTCCAATCTTTAAAAATTTGGCTAAGTCTTGAATTTCTGAGTAAATTTCGGCAGCTTCCCGGCGTCCCCTCCCCGATGTCGGGAGGTAAAGAAGTGCTCGACTCGGCCGGATCACATCGACGGCGAGGAGATTTGGGAGAGCGAATCGATCCCATAAAAGAGTATTCGAAAGGTTCTTGTAGTGGTTGTTGATTGCCGGAGATTTGTGGCACATTAGACTAAGTCCTAAAAGTTTGAGAAAAATCCGGCAGCCTCCCGGCATCCCCTCCCCGATGCCGGGAGGTAAGAGAGTGCTCGACTCGACCGGATCAAATCGACGGCGAGGAGATTTGGGAGAGCGAATCGATTTTTTATTAGGTCGTCGCAAGGGCCTCGTCGGTTTCCCTCCCTAATACGCCACGTGAGCGCGTAGGGGGTTTGCTGGCTCGTCGCAAGCCACGAAAGAAAGATTTAAGTTAAAAATTTATACCTTTGCGAATTGCGACAATGGCGGGAAAAGATGCACAAAATAATCTTCTTCTATTTTTTTTGTATTTTCTCTTTTTTTTCTTTTTTTTTAACATAAGCACTCATACATACACATATATACATATCTATATACATATATATGTCCATACATATATGCATCAATATACATATACATGTGACACATACATATGCATATACATTTATATCTTTAATATTGGTAGCAATAACTCACATAAATAATGACATTAACTAATAATACAAATAGCATTAAGCACTAAGTGAGCCTAACTAAGCAGAATAAGGGAATTCAAACAAAAGAAACTTGTTGTTCTTGGATTTTAGTTGGTTTTTTTGGTAAAATTTGGGCTGTTTTGAGATAGGGATTGGGATGAACGACATGAAGCAGGTTTAAGTGGCTTATTTGGGATTAAATGTGAGTGAGATAGGCCTCTTCTTTTTTTTTGGATTAGTGGGCTGGTTACAGATTTTGTTGTTTAAGTCTAAAGATTAGGTGTGTGTTGGGCTCTGTTGGGCCTTTGATTCTTAATGGGCTGTAGGACAATGGGATTTAGGCTTTGAGTGAAGTGGGCTGCTGATTAATGGTGGGTCCCCCTTTTTTTTCTGACTTGATATTGAAATCATCAGAAGGAGAAGATGGTCTTCCATCTCCACAAGACTTGTTTCTGCGAAAGCTGGAGAGTATGGAGCTTTGCGAGTTCAGGAAGCTCTGCAGAGAAGCGATGGGAAATGGAGATAATGGTATGACTTTGGTTCTTTTGTTTTCTGGGGAGGATTCATCTGCAACCTGAAGCAGAATCGTGGGTTTGCCTTGGTGTGAGGTGCGATCACAGCTCTCCTAGTCTAGACGCATGAGACGGGTGGAGGGAATTGGAGATAGGGGACGGGTACAGAGCTTGAAGAAGCTTTGCCCTCTGGAGTAGGATCGGGTGGAATACAGGGCTTGCGAATGGCTTCAGCTTGGGCAGGTGTCCTCGAGTGCAGGCGATGTGTATGAGGAAATTGACGGACAGAGGAGGAAATAGAGAGGAGGTGCGGTAGTTGTGTTGAAGGTGTATGTTACCGTATGGGAGGAGGGAAGATTTTTTTTTTTTACCTGAGCTCAGTGGTTTCGGCTTCTTCAGCAAGAACCGAAGAGGGAGACGGGACAAGCTTAGGTGGAAGGCTGAGGTTATGAGAAGGGAAGGAGACTTATGCGGCCATGCTTACTAGAAGGTAGAAAGAAGACGGACAGGAGGCTTTTTTGTGCATCTGCTTCGGGGTCGAGAGAGATAAAATTTTGTATCTGCTTCATTTCATTTTTTAACGACAAAACATTGCTAAGGCCAGCTGTTGTCTGAACATCGGATTGACGGAAACTACAGGAATTCGACCGAACGAGGTAATCGGCATTTAATGGGCATTTGAACTTTCTTTGTTTTGACACCTACTCCTTGTTAAACTTTTACAAATTAATAGCCATACTATGATACTAAAAACATCTCTCCTTAGACTATTGGTTGAGAGCTTAGGCTTCCAACTAAGAGGTCTAAGATTCGAGTCTATGTGTATGCGTTGTGTATGAATTTGCCTTAAATGACCTAAATGTCCCAAAAAAAAAAGCCATACTAATGATGGCGAATTATTGCGTCCGGTCACCGGATGTCCAGACATCCAATCCGGTGACACCACGTCACCCAAATACACTGGGTCCCGGATTGGTGTCCGGACGAATTCGGACACCGGATGCAATAATTTGCCTACTAATGATATATCATTCCAGCATTAATTTAAAATGACATGAGTGCACTAATAAGTCAAAAATCATCTTGATTTGTGTGTTGCTTTCTCGTTTTGCTCGTCGGCTACCTCGTTTTACGTGTCGATTTTGTCGAACGTCGAAATTAGACAAATTGATAGTGCATTTAAGGTATTTCCAACTTTCCTGTCGCAATGACGCAGTCCGTTTTGAGATCGGACGTCGTCTGGGCGACGCTGAGGGTAATTTTTACATAAGGCCGCCTCGATTTGCGTGCGCAACCTCAATAGAACAATTTGATAGTGCATTTAGGGTATTTTCGGTGTTCTGAACACAACGACGCAATTCGTTTTACGATCGGACATGGGATTGCCTCGATTTGAGCAATGTCGAGGGTAATTTTTACATGGGACCGCCTCGATTTGTGTGCACAACCTCAATTAAACAAATTGGTAATGCATTTAGGGTGATTTCGGAGCTCCAAACACAATGACGCTGTCTGTTCTTCAATCCGACGTCCTTTGATCAGCCTCTCATTTTAATTTCGGGTGTCAGTCATTCCTTTTGACCCATCTCATCCGGTTCGACTGTGAGGGGCCTCGACCTAACAGAATTCAACATCCTGATTGCAATGATGCCGTCTGTTTGGAAATCAGAGGTCGTTTGACCCTTCAAGTGACGCGTGACGCCAAGTCTCATATCGCTTTATTCACCAATTTGGGTCATTTCTCGCATGGTTTTAGATGTAGGGGTCAACATGGTGCATGTAAGAGGTGGGCAGGGAGTTGATTTTGAGTACAAAACAAACAAGCATAGCCTTTGAGGATCAAGTCTATGTAATAGTGTCCCATCCTATGTGCCAATTTGAGGGGCTGCTTGGCTGCAAGTAGGATTTAAGTCGAGTAGAATTTAGGCTTTGTTTGGGATAGTTGTTCTTACTGTTTTTTATAGTAGCTTTTTAGTACAAAAATTTCTAGAAAGCTGTGAAAAGTCAGTGGTCAAAACCTATCTCAAAAGAAATCTTATTGAATTTAAATTTATTGAATTTTGCGGCTGTTAAATTTGAAAAGTAGTTTGACTTGATAGATATTTAATTTGATTAAATTTTGATTAATTGTTTGAATGTTTATCTAAGGATTTAATTCTATTAATCTAAATAATTTTTTAATAATATTATGATTTATTACGTTATCCTGTTCGATCTTGATTCAACCGGTCGAACCGTGAACCTCTCATTCTTCCGGTTCGTTGTCCGGTCCAGTTTTTAAAACCTTATTTAGTAATACTTCACTAGTAAAATAATAATAATTAGCAAATGTAAGGAAAACTGATTGGAGCGAAAATGGAGGGGATGGAGGCGATATTCTTCTATGCCATTGCCTATCTATTTCTATAACTTCTCCTCTTGGATCTTTGTCTATACTCTTCCTAGAGTCGTTGGCCCATCTAGGGTTCGCTCCTCGTTGCCATTTCTTCGTTGCTACTTCGTCTTCGCATGAGCTGATTTTTGACAGAGATGCTCAACTGCTCAAGGGACTTTCTTCGCCTCCTTCGACGACGACATTTTTCCTGTCGGATCGGAAGACGGGAGCTCTCCGCGAAGGTAACGATCTTTTCTCCGTTTCACGCGTTTCTTCAGCCGCATCCCTTAAATCCGCCAAACTACATAATTTATTTAATCTGGGATTTAAGGAAAAGTGGAGAGACACAACAACAACAACATCAAACCTTTGTCCCACGTAGTGGGGAAAATAATGGAGAGACAATGGGATTTAAATTCATTTTTACTTTGCATTTTTTTTTTCATCCAACCAAATACCAATATTTTCGAAACCCTACATTTAGAGTGCTTTATACCTATTTTACTTCCAAGCAAATAGCCCTATATATCTAACCTGTTAAGCTATTTGCCTCTTTTTATGTCATTTAAATAGCACAGAATAATTTATAAATCATTTAGAACTTGCATAATAAAATAGTTTACTGTTCAATCAATTAGGCTTATTGTGTTTAACTGAATTAATTAAGCTTAATCTTAGTGTAATTATGCTTTTAGGCTTAATTATAAAGATTAATTAAGCTTGATTTTCAAAGTAAGGTTTATTTTACTGATATATCTAGTTAACGAAGGCTCATTAGGGTCAAGTTTGCTATTTATTACCCAATTAGACCTTTGTCTTAATTGAACAAATATGATTGATCCGAATTCTTAAGGTAAGCAGACACTGAGTAATAATAGTTTGACAAAGATATTTAACTTCTCAGGTTAACAGTGTGAAGGCTTCTGGAACTGCCCGTCCTGCTGCTGGATCAAAAGTGCAATCTACTGGTAGTGCTATACAAGTTTCTAAACTGACTTACAGGTTTTGATCTATCTTCTGCTAATATTTCTAATTAACGATGAACTCACTCCCTTTGCATAACTGTCATTTTTTTCAACTATTAGTTTAATCTATGGGAAACTTGACCTGTTGCTGTTCAATTTTAAGGTCTCTTCTCGCTGGCATTATCCAACCAGAGTATATAAGAAATCTTTGTAGTGCTTTGGTGGTACAATCAGGACAGGCCAAAACATTTGATGGTATGGATCAACAGAGACTTATTCATTCACACATTTAAATGTTTATATTTAGTAATGGTATGTAGTTGGGCTTGTTTACTGCTTAGTTGTGATAATGGAACATGCATGTCTTTGATAATTTGAGGTTATCAGTTCTTGATTGTGTTGATGATGTCTTGCATATCTTGTTTAATATTTGGCATCTTATTCAAAGGATAGCTTATCTTCTCTAATACAAAGGATAGTTTATCTGGGTCTGTGATGTGTGAAATTCTGTGCACATCTTTTTGTTTGAAGAAATAGAATTTTGAGTACCATTGAGATCTCTTAGCATGCTAGAGTAAGATGCCTACTCAGCTTAGTAGTTCAACCACAATCAACAAACACTTAAGCCTATTTGTGTTAATCTTTAGAATAATCATTCTTCAAAGGAATTGTAAGAGCAGAAAAAAAGAATGGTATTTGAAACCCCTACTTCAATGAAGGATATCATACTATAGTATGGATTCTCTCTCTATTTTATTGTGGGCTTAAAAAATTCTTGAATGACATTGTTCTATTTTCAAGTGGCTCTAGATTAAATTTTTAGAAGGTAGATTGTATATATGATAAAATAATACCATAGAGATTTCTTCCTCAAATGAGTTTGCAATCTAGTTTGAGGTTGCCTATAATCGCATGTCTTTATGATTAATTACCTCTCGATTGTAAAACACTTTTGATTAAGGTTAGGCGGTAGGCTTAAGATGCTTTATTTTAGTTATAACAATTTAGATTGTTGTCCAGCATCATGTTGACTCAAGCTCATCACATGGAAGAGCAAGCATGAGTGAACCCTTCAGCTTTCTTGGTGCTTGCGCCCCTTTTAATTTTCTTAGGAATTTTGGTGTGGTTGCTATTTTACAAGCGAAAGATGGGGGTTGCATGCGGTGCAGGCGCTCACAGTAGATGCGGGATCGGCGACGGATTTGAGCATAATTAGATTCCTTATTTGAAATAATAGAATTTGGCAATTTCTTTAAACTTTGCTATAAATTTGACCACAACCATTACGGGATAGATTCCTTCATTTAAGCCTCAAAAGTAATGACATTATGTAAGAGCAATTAGTCTTGTTATTTAGAATATAAGATTTTTGACAACTTAAAATATTGTTGAAAGTCATTCTAAGCCTTAGAATTATTTGTCATTCCTTTATTTTGAAATCTTATTTTAAAATTTATTTTTTAAAGTACTTTCAGAATTTAATGGGGTTGTAATTGGTATTTATGTAAAATAATGGAAAAAAGACGGTCTTGAAGTGAATTCTAATTTGAATTATCTTCTTCTCTCTCTTGGTAGCCATGAATAAATAAAAAATTTTGAGTATTTTGTGCGATTATCAATCTTCCCTATAACCAATGTTTGAAATTGTGCAATTGGGTATTGAGACATTTTTCTTTCATGAAGCGAGGCGTTAACCTCAAGGCGTAATCCTCAAAATCCAAAAATTGCGTAAAATGAAAATAAATGTTAAAAGTGATTTTTATATAATACCTAAATAATATGTTAAAGAATGATATATTAACTTTCTATTGAACTATGAGGTAACACATTGACATACATATGAAATAAAAAATTACACAGGACATAAAGTGATAAGTGATGA
Organism: Dendrobium catenatum; assembly: GCF_001605985.2. Taxonomy (NCBI): domain Eukaryota; kingdom Viridiplantae; phylum Streptophyta; class Magnoliopsida; order Asparagales; family Orchidaceae; genus Dendrobium; species Dendrobium catenatum. Next base: position 385,089 of record NW_021319790.1, on the reverse strand, counting down.
ATTACATGAAATAAAATTGAAATTCAAATATTATCAGAGTAAAACAATATGAAATGTATGAATTTCATAAAAGTATCCTATAACCTCAAGTTCAACTCTAAATTCCTTTTTCTTAGTTTTCTACTCATCCACATTTAATTTCTGAAAAAAGCTAACATAATTGAAAACAACTCAGAAATCATCTGCATTGTCATCACTGAAGGAGTCTTTACTTCAGTTGTCATCATAACAAATTGGTTTCTCCCCTACGTCATCTTGTGGAGTTCAATGCATCTCAATCTAATTCTTTTTTATTTATTTTAATCATCTTTCTCTTTCATAAATATTTGTCATCAACATAAAAATGAGAATAATGCTCCAAAATTTTTTAGAGGAGGAGAAGGTGGTGGTGGTGTGCGGCTTTCAAGTGATTCCCAGTAGTAGCTACGATGGTAGTGGCTGCTGCAAAGGCGGTGGGATGGAGGTTGAGGCGGTTGAGAGGAATTTGTTGTAGCTTGGGGGTGCATGAAGGCGTGATTTATTTGGGACTTAAGTTTAGAATTTAGTTAAGTTTTAATAAAAAAATATATACAAATTGAGTGAGGTGTACACCTCACGCCAGTAATGTGAGGCGTGCCTCAAGGCGGGCCTCAACCAAGCTGAGGCGTAAGCCTCATAAAAAAGGCTCAAGGCGTAAGCCTCATGACGTTTTTCACTTGAATTGTATTGAGGCAGGCCTTAAAGCGAGCCTCATATTTTGCAATTTTAGCAATGCCTATAACCTTCCACTATATTAGTGGCTGATGGCTTGAACAATCACATAGAATTATGCATCATAGGTATTGTAGCGAGACTTTGGCCCAATCAACTTTTCACTAAAATAAGCCACATGACGACTATGTTTAGGGGTGTCAATATTTGACACGACCCGAAATCCCGACCCGAGCCCGACCTGAAAATTTCGGATTAGGGTCAACCCGAACCTGAAACGGGTCGGGTTCGGGTTCAGCATTTCGACCCGTTTCAAAAATCGGGTCGGGTTCGGGTTAACCCTTTGACTCGAAAGTGACCCGATTTTGACCCGGCAACCCGAGATTGAGCCGATTTTGACCCGTTTTTGACCCGAAAAGAGGAGATTGACCCGTTTTCGACCCGAAAATTAGCCATTTTCTTGTTGGAAACGGGTCATTCGGGTCGTGTCGGGTTGACCCGGACCCAAAGCGGGTCGGGTTCGGGTCAGGAAAACTGACCCGTTTTTAAAAACGGGTCGGGTTGACCCGAATAGTGCCGGGTCAGTTTCGGGTTCGACCCGAACCTGACCCGTGACCCGAAATTGACACCCATAACTATGTTGGCCGAGGAAAGCCCCCAATCCCCACCTTCGAAGCATCACAATGCAGTTCAAAGGGTCAGTTGAATAAGAGCTATTTTTGGGCTCAAAAAATTTGAGCTTTTTGGCCCTGACCTCTTTGCGTTATATTTAGGGAGAGTTTTAATAGACTAAGTTCCGAGAGAAATATTCAGAAGGCAGATTAGATGGAGATAATACATTGCCGAGAAATTTCACTATCTTAGCGAAGACTTTGAGATCTGAGTTTTGGTTTCCTATAAGCGCAAGCCCATATACTTAATTACCTCGCTCGATAACGAGAGAGATCTTTCGATTAAGCCTAGTTGTTGACCGATATTTAAAATTAAAATTTTATCACATATCACTAAAAGTGGATGGTGGGGAGATGATGATGAACTCGATCAAGATCCCATAGTTCTGTCATCCCGAGTCATCATGATCCCTAGTCTACTTAGTCAAAAGTGGTAGTCGATCTAACCTGATCAAAGGATCCTTGTCGACAACCATGGGTTACTTCGTATAAGGGGGCCTTATAGACTTAGGGTGAATGTTTGCCTAAGGGATGAATTCAAGATAACCTTAGCTAACAAAGGACTTTTTGCTCCATCGATTATACCCTATAATTCATTTCTCAATGGTAAATAGTCATTGGGGAACATACGAGATTTTAGCCATGGCCATAATACGATGGAGTTGTTTGATCATGCTAGTAGGTCAAAGGATCGCAGTCATAATCATTTGCCACGTGAAGCCGTCCTGACCAAGCAACGAATTCTTTGTGGAGCCATCTGGTCAAACTATTGATTAAAGGACCAGTTATAACCATTTACCGTGTAGAGACGACTGGCCAAATTACGAGTTTTGTTGAGCTATTTGGCCAAGCCACTAGTTAGAGAACAAATGACATGTCCTTACTTTCATAATATTATTTGAGAATGAATCTGAGTGATATTCTTGACTAACCATATGCTCTTTGTGAGCTAGAGTTATTCTTGAGTTCATCGCTCTTGTCAAACGATTGCGGAGAGTGCATGAGTTTTGTTTTAAGTTGTAGGTAATTAATTTTAATTTTAAATATGAAAATTTAGATATATATATTAAAATTCATAGTTTTGATGGAATTTGAAAATTAACCCATCTGGTTGAAATTTATATTCAATGCGGCCAGCATCGGGGTAATGTTGTAGTCATTTGAAAAATATTTATATTTATAGAAATTGGAGGCATTTAAAAGGGTAGAGCCCTCTTTGGTTGAGATTAACTTTCAATACGACCATCATCGGGTAGACATTAAATAATTAATTATTTGAACCTTGTCAACTCTGCTCGACCGCTAATAGAGGATCGAGTTCAACAAGCGATGATTATGCGAATGCTAAAACCAAGAGAGCTTGTATTTTATGATGCATTTTATCTAAAGAACCTTAGTTTGCCTAATGTGAACTTTAGATTTAAGCACATGCGGGGAATTTGAAAGAAATTTAATTAACATGCATGCTTTTCAATAAGTCACGTTTAAGTTTAGGGAATTATATTTTAATGCATAGAGTATTTAAAATATTTAAATATATCTTTTGCATATATGATTTTCATTTAAAAGTGTGCAAAATTTCGTTTGAAATTCAACAAATGTCTTTTGTTACGCTTGTACGAGTGTTGCAGATTCGGTGGTTTAAATTAAAGGCGAGTTTGGTTTCAATTATAGTAATATATGAGAGATATTGTTTAGTTCATTTTATTTTCTTCAAATAATCATTTAGCACAGTTCGTAGAGGGTGTTTGTTCAATCAACACTTGGAAAATCTTGTTCGTAGGAGAATTATTCTGCTCGCTACAAGTTCCCCTATTCTTCCTCATAGGTGAGCGGATTTGTTCGATACGAGCTCCTTGTCCTCACTTATAGGCGAGTTATATTTTTTACAACTTCCCTATATGCGTCAATAAGCAAACTATTACATTCATTACACATTCACTGTTATCACATGTAGGAGAATTGTTGTTAACTGCAAGCTCCTTGCCCACGCCCGTAGGTGGGCTGATTTGAACATTACAAGAATTCTATTGTTATCACCTGTAGGCAGATTGCTGTTAACTGCAAGCTCCTCGCCCACGCCCGTAAGTGGGCTAATCTGAACATTACAAGTCTTCTATTGTTAACCATTGGCAAGCAATTGTATGCACTACATGCTCTCTGATCCTGCTCACAAGTGAACTGTAGTGTTCATTACTACTCTGTTGTTGCCCGTTGATGGGCTATAGTGCGCTTTACACATCTCCCGTCTACGCCTATAGTCAAGTTATCACATTCATCATTAGTTCCTTGTCCTCGCTCATAGGAGAATGGTTATCCTCTTTGAGTTACCTTTTTCTACCAGTAGAGGATGTCTCACATTCATTATAAGTTTCCCGCTTTTGCCCGTAGGCAAGCTACTATATTCATTCTGGGTTTATTGCACTTTGCATGCAGGAAATTAAGTATTGTTCATTATAAGTCAAATATCCTCGACCATAGGCAAGCTATGAAATCGTACGACAAACCCCTTGTTCCTCCCCACAAGCAAGGTGTTACATATCCCCTAATATTGTTCATAAACAAACTACCAATTTCATGAAACGCTTGTAGTTGTGTTTATAACAAATAACTTGCTTGTGCCCATAGGTGGGCTATAATGTTCGTTACAGGTTCCCGCTTTAGCTCTAAGATAAGCTATCATGTTACATGGTTCCCTGCCATCTCTTGATTTTTGAAGTTTTATTTAGTTATGATTTTATTTTAAATTTTCATTTAGGTTTGGTTCCTATTAGTTTCAGTCAAGTCCTCTATTCAGTCTCCCAACATCTCCTACTCGCAGGGGGAATTTTAGAGAGCTAGGCTTTCCCACCACACTACGAAAAGCGTGTATGGGTCTTTGAGGTACCTGCATGAAAGCTCGCAAATTTTCCAACAGACATAGAAACACGTACACGAGTATTTAGGAGTGTTCTCACCATGCTACCAAAAGCGCGTACAAGGCCTACCCGCGTCGCTACTAACGTCGCCTTCAAACATCCTCCTTTTGTACTTTGAAAAGCACATGTAGGGGATTGATCGTTACGCCGTAATGTTAACAACAGGATTTAAGAAATTTTTTAAAGTTTAACGAGCTTTATACCTTTAAAAGCGAGAGGCGGCAACAATGACGATGTAGAGGGCACGAGAGGCTAAACACAACCATCTCCCCTCTCTCTCTCTCTCTCTCTCTCTCTCTCTCTCTTCTCTTCTCTTTTTTCTTTTCTTTTCACTTTTTTAACTAATAGCAACAATAATAATAACATAAGGAAAAATAGTGCTGATTTGGGCTTTGAATAGTTAGAGAAGTGAAAGGAGTTGCTGGAATGATTTCAGTTGAGTGTAGGAGGAGAGGGGTGCTGCTGGTTTCACGGTAAGTGCTGGACAGCATGGAGATCGGTCCAATACAGTGGCTGTAAAGGAAATTGTGTGGCTTTTTTTTGCTGGAGGTGTTGACAGGTAGGTAGTGGTTCACGTGAAGAGGAGTGTAGAGAGGGAGCTTGTGGCTGATATGAGCTGCTTGTGAGGCGGAGATTGGGCAAGGGAGAGGGGAGCTGGGAGTTCAGGACTGCAGCTGAGATCTTGAATGGCTGTTGGCGAATGTTGGAGGGCTGGGCTGCAGTGGTTTAAGGTGATATGAAGGTGGAGCGGGTAGGTGCTTTGAACCAGTAGGTTGGGATATCGGGTAGGAGGGCTGGTGGGTAGGATCTTGAAGGAAGCTGGGGTGAGGGAGATGAGGAGGAATCGAACAGAGAGGGAGTGGAAGGAAGGAGCTCTTGTGAGTGAGTCAATGGAGTGGGAATGAGTGGGTTGTGGAGTAGGAGAAATTATTAGGTGCGGACATCGGACGAAGAGAACCGTCTGGATTTCTCTATCTACAGTAAAAACGCAGTCAAATCGCAGCGGTTACAGTAACTACACTTTGACTGCATTTTAACTGTAGACAGAGAGAAATCCGGATGATCCTCTCCGTTCGATATCTGCACCTAATAATTTGCCATGGAGTAGAGGGAATATGAAAAAAAAAGTTTCAATTTTTTTTATTCCACGTGAACGACAAGATGAGGCAGCGGGCTGGCTACACCAGGATTAGGCGGCTTGTGCAGAGTTAATATTTAGATAATATGATTTAGGCAACTAAGATTAGATGTAGGATAATATATAAATATATATATTTTTATACAAATTCAATTAAAGTAAGATTAAAAAAATAGCATAAGTGTGAATTAATTTCTTTGTGTAATTCTTCATTATTTGTGCATCTCGATTTGCATGCTATAATCACCTCGATGCTCGTGTCGATTTTGAGTTTTTGCTCGTGCAAGGACCCATACAATATTTCATCTATTTCTATGTATCATCGATGTTCCGGACGTAACGACGAAGTTCTTTTTGCAAACGGTCGACGTTAGGGTAACGTCGCGCAACATTACATCTGTAGATCGTCGATTTCGATTGCCTTCACTCAATTCATCTGCGAGGGTCCCCGCTAGGTAAATTCAATGTTTTGATCGCATCGGCACAGTCCATTTGATGATCAGAGATCATTTGGGTAGTTTTGTGCTGCGTTTTGCTCCCCAATAGTTGTGATTGGCGTCATTTTTTGATCGAGTTACAAGTGACTCTTCTTTGCTAAATTCGACATCCCATGCGTATCGGTGCAATCCATTTTATAATCAGATGATGTTTGAGTAGCTTTGATAGCGATCGAGGTGTCTCGATGCTCGTTACTAGTGACATGTCCACTAGTTGCCTCCCATGGTGCGCTCGATTGGATTTGACACGTATATTGAGGTCAACAAATGTGGTATGCGTCTAGATCAAACTATGCTTGTTGTAAACTAGGTAATCCTGCAATTCTCTAAATATATGTTCTTTTGAGTATGACTTGCGTTTCAATCTAACGAATTCTTTTCATGACATCCTTAAATTTTAGTGCATAATTAGAATTAAGTTGCATGCAGGTCGTAAGCTTTCTTTATGCATTTCATTTTAATATCTTTCTTCTAACTAAGTTGCATGCAGGTCGTAAGCTTTCTTTATGCATTTCATTTTAATATCTTTCTTCTAACGCATAATTCTCCACATTATCTTATTCTTTGACAACACGATGTTCACCTAACGAAGGCCATAAGGCATATCATGCAATTAGGACTGCAAACGAACCAAACGTTTGACTAGCTGCTCGTGTCTCGGCTCGATAAGGGCTCGTTCATGTTCGTTTGATAAGGTAAACAAACAAGTTTGAACACACTTGATAAGTACTTGATAGCTAAATGAACGAGCTTGAACATCACGTTGTTCGGTTCATTTATGTTCACGAACAGTCTCGCTTAGAAGCTCGTGAACAAGCTCGCTTAGAAGTTCGATTACAGCTCGACTAAGAAGCTCGATTAGAGCTCAATTAGAGTTTTAAAAATAAATACTATTTAGTCTACTAATTTAACATTTTTAAATCTTTCCTCTCCATTAATTGTTTTATTTTATTAAATTTTTTATTGTCCCGCCTCTGGCCTACTCTCTCTCTTTCTCTCTCTCTCTCCTCCGTGGCGTCACCAAAGTTAAAAAAAAATTTGTAGGCACTTTAGTACCACATCGCCTGGAGAAGGATGATTATGCTCTATAAAAATAAATTTATCTAGTGCCCTGTTGAAAAGCGAGCAGCCGGTTGGATGCTGGGTGTGTTAACTCGGCATGAGACTCTATGGAGCTGCTTTGTTTGCCTAACGACCCGCTGGACAAACGGGCTCGATTTCAAACACGAGCCAAGTTTAAATACTTTTTTGTTTAATGTGTTGTAGCTCGAACAAGTGTCTGAGAAGCTCGACGAGCTTCTAGCCGAGTTTGAACTCGATTCTGATAAGCAAGCCCAAACTCGAACAGGTTAAAGCTCGGCTCGGCTCTATTCGTTTGCAGCCCTACATGCAATGAGCCCATTGAAGAGGCAATTTGGGCCATGATAGATAGTTGCGACCCTCACGAAGCTGTTGACATGGATGACAGGCTTGAGCAACATGAAGAAATGTTGAGTGGTTGCAGTACTTGCGGTGATTTCTATATGCGATCATTCACTGCTTATCCCAAAGTCGCAGCACTTAGGGAATAATAGTGTATTTTGGGATCTCTTCAAAACACTGCTTCTCCCAAAATTGTCGGCATGGAACCCTTTTTAGTTCAACAACCTACGTTAGATCCAGTGCTATCCAAGCAATTCCTACTTCAGGAACTTCTATAGGACAACAATCACAAAGAACCAAATATAAGGGAACCAAAAAGAGGAAATCTTGGAACTGAGGAATTGCAGGGGAGGCTAAACAACAACGATAGAAATCTGTTAGACCGGTCCAAGGAGGACCGGTCCAGCCCCTTGGGCCGGCTTTGATCGTGTACACCAGGAGGGCCGGCGGACACAAGAAGAAGGGAGAGGGGTGGGGTCCACTTGAAGTTTGAATTGTTTCTTGGAGCCAAAAGGAGGGGAAGCAAGGGTAATTAGGTCCTTTTGTTTTAGATTTGAATTGTATGCATTAAGTAGGGGAGAAAAGGGGGGATTAGGGTTATGAGATATTTTGTGAAAGTTTTCTTGTTCTTCTTTGGTGGCTAGGGCTCTAGATTGAATTCTAGAGATTGGGAGAGTGCGATCCTCCTCTCGAATAGAGGATCCTTGTATCTTTGCTATTTTCCTTTCATCTTCTAGCAAAATACAAGTTCTCACTTCGTGTTTCTATCGTTTTTCTCGTGTTTTCCCACTGTTTTGGCTGATTTCCTGCTGTGGACAGCAGTTTGCTGTGAGATCTTTGGCTAAATTGATTAGGAAATACTTGGAATCAAGTATTTCCTATCAAAATCCCTGAACAAAGGATATCACAAGGAGCCACATCACTACCAAACCGATATTAATAGTATGCCAATACAGAGATTTATAGATGTTGTTGATTGAAAATTTGTGATCCACTTATTTTTCCTTCCATTTGCTTTTTGAATTTGAGGAATTTGTGATCCCCATCACTACCAAATCTTGAAGCGTTTCTGTTCTACAAGGAGGCTATTGTACTTCTCGCCACGCTAAAATGGCTTCCTTGTGGCGTGCAGAACTCTCCCCCTCCCAAGCAATACTGTGCTTCAATGCTTCAACATGGTGCTGTTGCATCAAACAAATTCTTAGGCTTCGTTTGGGATGGCTTTCTTATTGCTTCTTAAAACAACTTCCTAGTATAAAAATTTAAATTTTTGTACTAGGAAGTTATTTTAAGAAGAAATAAAAAAGCCGTCCCAAACAATACCTTAGTGTATATAATGTACGTTGACTGAGTGTATGAAGCTTTCTATAATGCAGGATTTGAGGAGAGTTTAAGGTACAATAAAAAAAAAAGAGCTGAACAATGAGTAGTGGCTTTTTAAACAACGGCTATTTGCATGAAGATGTTTTTGTGTGCATCATTTTAACCAGAATTGAAATGTTTTCCATTTTTTTTTTACATATCACAGTAAAGGTTTGGAATATGGGCATGGATACTTGTGAAAACGCTAGTCTCTTCCCAGATTCTGATAAATGACAAGACTTGTTTGTTTTAATTTCTGTGCATACACTCGACTAGCAATGTTGTACTATTTCAGATAGAAGATTACAAGAGGAAAAAGCAGCAGGGAGGGAGGATCAAAATAAAGATAGACATGCTTTAGTTGGAGAAAACAATGATGATAGGCAGAATATGCAAGATGGATCTAATATATCAGCTGAGGCCTGCTCAAATGGAATAGATGTAGACAAGATTATAGAGAATTCTGGATCAAACATCTGTTGCATTCAGAAAGAAGGAAGGCCTATGTCCCCTGGGACATTAGCTCTAATGTGCGATGAGCCAGACTTGAACTTTATCTCTTCACAAAACAGTAGAAAAAGACCCAGGACTACTTGCGAAGAGAACTTCACTGAGATTTATGTTAAACAAGAAAGGATTGCTTTAATGAAACTTCGTGACTCTCTCTATGAACTTGCTAACTGTGCGAGAATGAAAGGTAAAGACTATAATCTTTTCTTGGGCTTCTGTCATTAGCATTCTGTTGATTGGTTATACTAATTATCTTGATCATTTGTAATAGAAATCATTAAAAAAACTTTAATGATATTATAATGGTCTTAAATAAGAATTTGACTCTTAGTAGGATATAATGAAGATAAAAAATTCATATAGCTGACCCCAATGTTGTTGTTGTTGTTGATGATATTATAATGGTCGCCATTCAATTTAATGGCTTTTTTACTGTAGTTTAAATTCTATGATGATCTAGAAGTAATATGATCTTTGTGCTATTATGCCTCCGAACATTTTGCATTTTAACCATCCTCTTGATTTTTGATGATTTCTCACTTGCTTCTGCAGAAGAGAATATTTTGATGGCCATGAGATGTAAAAATTCAATCAATCAGATACCAGCACTTAACAAAGCAAAATCCTCTGAAGAACCAGACAATGACAGAGCCAAATCTATCAACCTAGAGTCTGTAGCTGATAAATCAAATCTCAATAAAAAAGAATTGATCATAGAGAAAAGAAAACCTATCAGCCAGAAGTTGGCATCAATAAAGAAATTTTGCTCTGATGACATCTGCCGTGAACAGTTGTGGGTCAATTCAGAAAGAGATCCAAGTCAACTAGAACTCGCCAAATCAGGAGCCAGTTTTTGACAAAGTGATACTAGGCAGATAGCGGTTACTTGAGGAGAAGAAAGAAGGTGATGCTCGATCACCTAAAAGGAGTTAGTAAAAAATGGTGCTTCTGGTTCTCAAAACTATGACTTGGACAACATGAGTTCTTGCCAGCATTGAAGAAATCTAAGTCAACTAGAACTCGCCAAATCAGGAGCTAGTTTTTGACAAAGTGAGACCACACAGACGGAAAATTATTAAGTGCGGACACCGGACGTAGAGATACGTCAGGACATCTACTTAAAATTTGACACCTGGAGTGCACTTTGGTTGCGCTTTTTTGTGCATTTTACCTACGCTTTGACTGCTCTTTTATTGCGTTTTTTTAGTGCATTTGACTGCACTTTACTTGCACTTTACCTGCGCTTGACTTAAAGATCTGCGGACACATTAAATATATAAAGTAAAAAATAAATTCAATTGAATATCCACGTGTCCACTTAATGTGTCAACATTTTATTGGAGTCAAAACGTATCTCTACGTCCGGTGTCCGCACCTAATAATTTTTCCAGGCAGACAACAGTTACTTGAGGGGAAAGAATGGCCGTGTGCTTATAAGCCAGAATTTGATGAGACAAACTGGAACATTTATTGAAGGTGATGCTTGATCAGCTAAAAGGAGTTTGCAAAAAATGGGGCTTCTGGTTCTCAGAAGTTAGAACTAAGACTTGGACAACATGAGTTCTTTGCAAGCATTGAAGAAATGAAAAACTAGCCAAGCAGGATCAGTTGGCTGGAACCAACTTCTGATAAAGTGATTTCTCATCAGCAGAATGTTGCTCGAACTCAGTCGTGCAAATTTGAATCCGAGCAGGGAAGCAAAGACTTATCTACAGGAAAATTTACAATTATGGAACTCACTGTTAGACAAGATAGCTTCTTTGTTAAAGCAAAGCTGTCTTCGAATCACTATTTACCTCATAAAAGGATATGCAGATAATCGCTCAATGAAACCACAGCACTGTCACTGACTTCAGGTGTTAGGCTGGCCCAGGAGGGGACAGCTGAACCGGTTCTATGCTACAGCAGGCGGCCCAAATCAGGTGGGGGGCGGATGCTCTAGTGGGCCCAATTGCTTAATTTAATCACTGTTTAGGATGGAAACTTTGTATTAAAGGCTGTTTAGTCATTAGTCTTGTTTGTTAGGGTTTGCTTTTCGTCTTGAATTTGGAAGAGATTTGATATCTAGGGTTTGTTCTTTTTGGACTCTAGGCTTTGTTAGAGATTTTGAGAGTTATTTTTTCCTCTGGAATCGAAGAAACTTATATCTTGTATTACTTTTCTTTTTCGTGGATTGAATATAAGAAGTTTTCATCGCGTTTTCTCTCCAATCTTCTGAAATCCATGCATCATTTTGTTGATTTCTCTCTGAAATCAGCCTATTTCTCGCTGTTTTCACCAAATCTTGATAGGTTTGCTTGCAAACTCAAGTATTTCTATCATCCAGTCAATCTCTGTAGAAATTCTGCACTATTGAGGTTATTTGATTGCTTATTACAACCTTTCTTTTAATCAAGATTCTTCACTCTCGGCTATATGGCTTCCATTGTAGTGGCATAGTTTTGCTTTTACCAGAATCAACTTGCTAAAATCTTGGTGAAATGATTTTATAACTGTAGAAATGAGTGCTTATATCCTTCATTCCTGTTCATTCCTGGAGAAATGAAGTTCTCTGATTTTTTTTTACATGATTTTTTTTTCTTACATTATTGTTTTGCAAAGGCTATGTATTAGAGAAAGGGAGTGTTGACCTGTATGAAATAAAAAAAAAAAAAAGTACATGCCCGCACGTCGTCGCCATTTCGTTCGCACGCCTACGTCCCATCTCCCACGATCTACTCGCAACATCAAAAGGGCAAAAGGAGGGGTTCGGCTGCGAGGATCCTCGCAGAAGCTTCCTCACGATCCCTCTCTCTCTCTCGCGACTCTTTCTCGACGATCACTCTCCTGCTCTCGCTCTCTTCTTCCTGTGAGATCGAAAGTTACGACAGTTTGATCGGAACCAGCAATGGAGCTCGCTCCAGCTCCTCGTGGTCGCTCGGCTTCGCTCCTTCGACTCGTCACCTCTCTGTCAAATCGGAAATTACGACATTTTGTGCGGAAGCAACTCGGGAGCTCGCCGATTGTAAAGATAACTTTCTATCTTCCGCCGCTTCTTCGGCTCTTACCTGGCTGTTCGACTTTGCTCCTTCGACTGACATCCCCTTCCCGCCGAATCGAAAGTCAGACATTTTGATCGGAAGCCAGAACTTGAGCTCGCGGGCTGTGGGGATAACTTTCTCATCCCATTCGCTGCTTCTTCGGCCTCCTTCCTAGCTGTTCAACTTCGCACCTCCACGACTTTCCCTTCCCTGTCGGATCGGAAGTTTGATCGGAAGCAACAAGAGCTCGTTGGCTGTGAAGGTAACATTTTCCCTGTCGAGCTCTTTGTCGGCCAAATCCCGTGAACTTGCCAAAGTCAGAGAGAGAGGGAGGAGAGGGAGAGATTAGCTTTTTAATTAAAATTAATTTTAATTAATTGTAATTATATTTATCCTAATTAATTTTAGTTATTATAATTAATTATAATTAATTTTAATTAAATGATTATAATTAATATTAATTAATTATAATTACGTTAATTAAAATTAATATTAATTAATTATATTATAACTTATTTATTATTAATTGTGATTAATTAATATTAATTAATTAAGGTTAATTAATATTAATTAGTTTTAATTAATTGAAATTAAATATAATTAATTATCTTAATTAATTATAATAATTATAATTAATTACTTTAATTAATTATAGATAATTTTAAATAAACATAATTATTTAAGGATAATTATAATTACTAATTAACTAAGGC
>NW_021319790.1:356007-372048 GCF_001605985.2 Dendrobium catenatum | reverse complement strand
TATATATATATGCTAATATTTAAATATTAATTAGTATTATAAATATTACTTAAATATTTCTTTTTTTAATTAATATTAGTTAAATATTAATTTAACTTTTATTTTAATTAATATATAAATCTCTCCACCCACGGACTCTCCCTCTTTATTCTCCTCTCTCTCTCTCACTCTTCAGTTTTTTCTCTCTCTTCCCAAACGTTCTCTTCCCATACTCTCCCCTCCCTCTCTTTCTCTCTCTTGGCAAATACGCCAATTAGGTTGGTGCATTTAGAATGCGTCGAACTATTTGGCGTATTCTAAATGCGTCAAATTATTCAACGTATTTGCTCTTTTTAAAATTTTTTTATAATCATGATCATTTTACATAATATTGTTAAAAATCAGCTCCTTTCTAAAATTTGGCATTTACAATTTAAATAATTCTGATTTACAGAATTTACTAATTCTTCTAAATCTTATTTGCAGCCAAACAACCCCAGAAATGTAAGCTAACCGACCTCAAGAAGATAAGGTTACCAGCGATGCTCATGAAACTGTCCTGTTTCCTCTTTGTATGCTTATCATGGCAGTGATAGCTCCCACTCATCCCCTACCGCGATACTCGCATGGCACCCCCCTTCCTCTATTTAAAACCAATTTGCAATTATCTCTTCCCTGATCTCCCCTTCTCGACTGGTCTTCATCCCCTCATTCCCTTCAAAACTTCTTGCGCTTGCCGCTTCTTCTTCTTCGCTCCCTTTCCCGCTTTCTCTGCTGCCTACTCAACTTCAAGGCCCCATGCCGGCAAGGTGGTTGAAAAAATTCCCAAAAGAGAATCTTTCCACGCGAAGAGGCTCGTGCTAGAGAAAAATGCAGACTATCCGCCTACAAATGCGGGTTCTGAAGGAAATAAAGGTGTTCTTCTTGCTGGCTATCCTTCCCTGAGGTTGAGAAAGGAAGAAGGGGATGAAATTTTGAAGAAAGATATTGGCTTTAACTATGAGATCAAGAAGAAGAAGAAGAGTCATAAAGCAAAGCTCAGTTCGGAAGAAGTTGAGTTTAGGATTGGGTTGGATATGTGCTCAAAGACCGGGGATGCATTGGGAGCTATCTCTCTGTATGACACAGCAGTTGAAAAAGGTTTCAAGTTGCAGCAGTATCACTATAATGTGCTCTTGTATCTTTGTTCTTCTGCAGCAATTGGTTTTATTTACCCTGCAAAGAGTGGAAGTGTTAGTTGTAGTTCTACCGACAAGGCTTCAGATGATGATTCAATGTTGCAAACTTTAAGTAAGCAGAAAGATTTTGGAAGCTTGAAGACGCCAAATTTGCAGTTTAAAGAGAGTTGTTCAGAAGATTATGGAGCTGAATCTTTTGATGGTGAAATATTTAAAATTATGGAGAAGAATACTGGTGTGGTTTCTCTTATATTAAGTGATGATATGAGAACCTATGCAAGAAGAAGGGGGTTTGAGATATTTGAGAAGATGCGCTTGGAGAAAGTTCCAATGAGTGAAGCAGCCATGACATCGGTTGCTCGAATGGCCATGTCCATGGGGAATGGAGACATGGCATTCGAGGTTGTAAAACAGATGAAGGAGATGGGGATAACTCCCAGGCTTCGGTCATATGGTCCTGCAATCCTTGCCTTTTCCAGTAAGGGAAGTGTAGACAAAGCATTTGAAGTAGAAAGACACATGATTGAATCAGGAATCACCCCTGAAGAACCTGAGTTGTTGGCACTTCTTAGAGCCAGTGTTTTAGCTGGAAGAGGAGAAAAGGTCTATTACTTGCTTCACAGGCTTAGAACTATTGTGAGGCAAGTATCTCCATCTACAGCTGATGTAATTGATGAATGGTTTAAGAGTTCGATTGCTTCTAGAGTAGGAAAGAGAAAATGGGACAGAGAGGCTATAAAACAAGTTGTAGAAAATAATGGTGGGGGATGGCATGGCTTGGGGTGGTTGGGTAAGGGAAAATGGATGGTCTTGCGAAGCCATGTTAATGATGAAGGTGTTTGTTCGGTTTGTCAAGAGCAGTTGGTTAATATAGATCTTGATCCTGTTGAGACTGAAAATTTTGCCAAGTCTGTAGCGTCTATAGCAATCAAGAGGGATAGGAACTCAAACTTTGAGAAATTTCAAGTAAACTACTAAACCTTTGAAGTATAGTTTATTTGATCTTTTTTTTGTTTAACTTTGCTCTTATAAGCAGTATCTAGATACATGTATCGTTACAGTGTTTGTTTTTACTTAAAAAGACATCTTGGTTTCGATTGTGCCGATTTCTTAGCATAAAACTTAGGAAGGTTTAAACAGTATCTAGAAACACCTAATGGTTACAGTTGTGTCTGTGTGCTTTTCTGAGTGTTTACAACAACAAGCTTCATTTCCGAATATATTATTTCTTTCAGGGCTTGTTATTACTGTCATGCATGCATATTTTGACAAGGAATTTGTGGATTTATCTTAATAGTTGGGATATTTGTGCTTTATTATCTCTTATATGTAATGTTTTATTTAACCAGACATCTTTGTTTCAATTGTGCAGATTTCTTAGCATAAAACTTAGGAAGGTTTAAGGCAATGGGTTAACTTTTCATTAACGTTGCAGAAATGGTTGGAGTACTATGGCCCTTTTGAAGCTGTTATTGATGCTGCAAATGTTGGCCTTTTCAAGCAACGGCGGTTTTCGGTAAATAAGGTGAGCTATAATAGTATTATATGGTATGTGTTCTGCCGAATGCCCTACTGGTTGACGTGTTATTTCTGAATTTGTAGGTAAATGCTGTTGCTAATGGCATAAGGCAAAAACTCCCGTTAAAG
Organism: Dendrobium catenatum; assembly: GCF_001605985.2. Classification (NCBI taxonomy): domain Eukaryota; kingdom Viridiplantae; phylum Streptophyta; class Magnoliopsida; order Asparagales; family Orchidaceae; genus Dendrobium; species Dendrobium catenatum. Next base: position 369,244 of record NW_021319790.1, on the reverse strand, counting down.
AAGCCGCCTCTTATCATAGTGCATAACAAGCGCCTTTTTGGAAGCAAGATGAATGAACCCTTCAATAAGAAACTATTAGAGAAATGGAAAAATGCTGATGCTATTTATGCAACTCCTACAGGATCAAATGATGATTGGTGAGGCTGTTTTATATGATTTTATGCTACTTTTTTGTCAATATGATTTTTGGCTAATTGATTTTCATCATAAGCTTAATTTAATTGTTATTTTTGATAATCTATATTGAACTATTCAATCTAGAAAAGCACAACTGAAATCATTGTTCCATCTGTTATTTCAAGTGTGATGTTTATGAAATATTTTTAATGCAAGAGCATTGTGATGAGCTATGAGATAATGATTGCTATTATCTTGCAACTTTCACGTCAGTTATCGTTTACTTGGCTTTTTGTACATTGAATCAATGGAACCTAGTCTTGGACGGTTGAAGACAATTCAATTTAGGTTTCGTTTGAGACGGTTTTTTTATTGCTTCTTAAAGTAGCTTTCTAGACAAATATTTTAATTTTTTAACTATAAAGATGCTTTAAGAAGCAGTAAGAAAGTCATCTCAAATAAAGCCTTAGTCTATGTGAGTCAGCCCTTTAGTAGAAGATGAAGAGAGCACAGGCACATGGAATACAAAGCTGAAACATTAACCATCCACGCTGATAAAAATTCCAGAAAATATGAAGTTAATTGAATAGTTGTTCTATTATGCTCTCTAAAGATCCTCACATGTCCTGAATTATAAGGATAAAGAATTGAAAGGATAACAAGAATAAGAGTTCTACTATGGAAATGACCCAAAATCTGGCTGCCAAAAAGTTTGATGAGAGACAAATGGGCACTTGGCTCCCAAATTGTGTGATAAGTTTTGGATTGGTTTCTGGGATATGTTTAAATGAAAGGACACTATTCTAATTATTTGATAGGAGCATTTGTAGGCATTTTGAAAAATAATCAATGCTTGTTGTAAAGGTCTTACCAGTGCATGAGACCCCTGTCAATACAGTCCTTGGGAGGATTAGTTATGTCATGTTTAGTTGGGTGAAAAAGCTAGCTGGCAAACAAGTATGCATCCTAACCATGAGCTTGTGTTTTAAAACTGAAAATGACCAGATTCCAATCCCAAACCCTTGAAACATTACTAAATTAGAGGCATTTGAGGCTTTCTGAAGCCATTAAACTTGAAACTAACTTAAATGGCAATTGACTGGTTAGTTAATTTGAGTAAATAGCTAAGTTGATGGAGAAGGGAAATGGAGATATGGTGTGTGCTAGCTTACTTATTTGGGAAAAATCTTGGAAGTTATCGTCAAAGTTCTGAGATCAATATGCCCTACAATAACAAAACGAGTATATAAGTGAAAATGTTGGAATAGCTCCAATGACAGAAAAGATTAGAGAGAGTCGCCTTAGATGGTTTGGTCACATAAAACATCGGCCTTATGTTAACCTAGTTAGAAGAGTATATGTCTTAGATCTGACCTATGTTAAGAAAGATAGAGGTAAACCTAAAAAAAATTTGGTTAGAAAGTATTAAAATGACTTTTTTTATTATATTAAAAAAATGATCAAAATGATCTCTCAAATCTTTGTGAGGGATTAAAATAGTCCCCAACTTTTTTGAGGTACTAGGACCAATTTGGTCCCTCAACTCCTTAAAAATGAGCTTTTTTGGTCATAACATCAATTTTTTGGGTTAATGGTGTTAAATCAAAGGATATTTTGGTCATTTAAGAATTATTAATATATTTAAAATTAAAACTAGAATTATTAATGAATTTTTTTATTAAAGAAATGTTTAATAATTTTTTAAAAAATTTACTATTGCTTGAAAATTATATTTAATAAATAATTTAATTAAAATTGATTAAAATGCCCCTTGATTTAACACCATTAACCTCAAAATTTAATGTTATATCCAAAAAGGTTCATTTTTAAGGAGTTGAAGGACCAGATTTGTCCCTCAAAAGAGTTGGGGAGTGTTTTGGTCCCTCACAAAGAGTTAAGAGATCATCTTGATCCTTTTCTCTCATTAGATTTAAAATACAATGAAGAAAAATAATCCATGTGGCCTACCCTATTTAGTGGGATAAAGGCTTGATGTTGTTGTTATCTTTGTATCAAATTTTGTGCCTTGGCATAAAATTAAAGAAAAAAAAAAAGAAATCAGAGACATGGTTTCATGTTACTATTCGCAAGAGCAATTTGACTGTATTTTCTATCGGGGATTTAGAAGGCTATGAGATGCTTCAGCTCTATCGAGCTTAGATCCTTGGATCAGAGAAATAAATTATACTTTCTCAAGTTAACGCACCTTTCATACTAATCACAAATTCCCATAAATGCTGCATTTTTTACTAAAGTTCTCTAAAGTGGTTTCCTTGTTGATTTCCATTGAAATTATTTGTGAGCTTTCTCTTTTCTAACTGCAAACTTGTATGTATTTTTGTAATCTTACTGCATTAGAGCACTATAGATGATAACATGGGGTTCAGGTACTGGTTATATGCAGCTATAAAATGCAAATGCTTGGTTGTTACCAATGACGAGATGAGAGACCATGTTTTCCAGGTTCTAGGAAATGATTTCTTCCCTAGATGGAAAGAAAGGCATCAGGTGAGTAAACAAAATCTAGCAGCATAAATTTTATTTGTTCCGCAGCAATAAATTCAACAAAAAATGCATATTCAATTGTACTATGTAAATTACAGCTTCCTCCCTCTTGCATGCATTGTGCGCATGCCAATATGTTGTAACAAGTCAAAATTTGACCCTTGCATTCAAGCTTGCATGATGTTATAGAATGCATGATTAGATGATTTGTTATCATTCATCAAGAATAGCACTTTGGTTAAGTTATGGAGCCTAATTTTTAACTTTAGAAAAAAAAAAAGGCCTACACAAACTTATTATAAGTCATGGTAAAGTTGCCATAGGTTGGAATGAGGTAGGGGGACCCTCTATTAGGGGTTTGGAGATGGATCACCATAAATAGTTCCGCCATTTGTAGGTTATTTTTAAGGGCATTTTGGTAATTTAACTATTTTTCAATTGGCCGCGGGTTCCATGGTCAAAATCATAAAATCATCTACAATCTGCAGCAACGGCAACATGGAGTCATTAATTGTGTGAAACTTTGTAAATTTTTTTTTTTGGCATATAGCAAAATGGGTTTAAAGGCTTGTTGTTGTTGTTGTTGTTGTTGTATAACAAAATGGAGTTGATATGTAGAAATAAGTAGATATAAAATTGTAAGACTATACCTACATAGTTCATAGCTGCTTCGCTAACTCCATAATATTAAAAAAAAAAAAAAAAAACTCCATAATATTATCCCTCACTAGTGGCTAAATACTCATGAGAAAAAAAATATCATTCTAAATCATGTAAAATCTACATGAGTGGAAAATAATATTTAGTTATCAATTGAGTGAACCTTTGTCAATTTTGTTTGTTTTTGTTATTATAAAAATGGAGTTGATCCGTAGAAATAAATAGATATAAAATTGTAAGACTATACCTATCTAGTTCATATCTGTTTTTGCTAACTCCACAATATTATCCCTCAGTAGTGGCTAAATACACATGAAAAAAAAAAAATCATACATTTTCACTATATACAACAATTTCAAGGACTTCTCATTTTTTGTTAGGTGCGCTTCAAGCACCAAGATGGCAATTTTCAGTTTCTAATGCCACCTCCATGCTCTATTGTCATCCAGGTTGGTTTCTCTTTCTATAAAACTTGAGTAAATTTAGCAGCTAACACTATATATGAGAAGACTGCACCTAAATTGATTATATTACTTAATTATTATCCAAGTTGCTTATTTACATTATGTAAACTTAATATTTACTATGATAAACTTGGGCATGATATTTAGGAATCAGAGAGAGGCCATTGGCACATTCCTATAGCAGATTGTGAACAAGGGTCAAACAGAGCCTGGATGTGTGTGACAAGGGCAAGCTCAAACACTATGGAAGCAGCTTCACCGACTCCTTTAAAAGGTAAAGTTGGATTTCTTTTATTGTCAGTAGAGTCATGTTTTTATCTTGGTAATATGAAACCCAGTGAGATAGAGAGCTGTTCATTCCTTAGTAGAACAAAAATGTGCATCAGCTTTCTTGGGAAACTTTCAACTTGGAATTGAGATTATTAGATATTAATTTATTTAGAGTTCGGAATTGGAGTTGGTGCAACAACCTCTAGTATATTCTGGAAGTAACAAAAATAAAACGCAAGGATAATGTTATGTAATTCAATCTGGCCTCATACTCTGTATTAATGGGGGCAATATGTATTCTGTTTGAATTGTTAAAGTTATAAATGCATGCCACAAGCATAATTTATGATATGTAGAATTAGCAATTTAAAGAGTAGTCGAGTTGGTAGATAGATTCCAATTGTTTATTTGAGGTTTTATCTTATTTTCACAGAAATTTAAGATTGATAGGAAACTGAGTTGACTAGCATTTGCGTTTGGGCTTTTTGAACAATGCTACACCCCATCTTCGATTTGTATGGATTATTTTTCTGCTCCGCTTCATGTTTTTGAGTCCGTCAACTTCAAATTCATTCAACATACAGCATAGTATATTTTGTTTTCTTCATGTTTTGGAGTCTGACAACTTTGAATTCTTTCACCGTACAACATGGTATACTTTTGTTTTTACAAAGAACCAAGGAATTAGTATAAACTTAGAATAATCCCTTTCTATGTTCATTTCTTAGTTGTTGAGAATGAATTATTGTTGATCCATACACTAAGAAACTAAAAAAGGTCGAAATTGGCAACGCGAGTGACGGTCGGTAGGAGCGACATATCACTAAAGTGCTCAAAGGACCTCCGATCACCAAACGGACTACGTCATTGCTATCGGAACGTCGAATTTACTTAGGATGGAGCCATTTGCAGTCAAATCGGGCAGAAACAATCAAAATCGACGACCGAAACCCAAAAATATTGTGCGACATTGCCCAAACGACGCTCGATCGTAAAACGGACTTCGTCGTTATGTTCGGAACATCCAAATAATCTAAAAATGACTGTGATTATAACATCTGATAAAGAATTTTCTTTATTATTAATAATATTTATTTTTCTTTTGTTATTGTTGTTGACCTGTTAATAGCATACAAAAAAAAGAAAAAAACTCGTACCTGCCCGCACGTCGTCGCCGCATTTCGCACGTCGAAGCCACTCTCGAGTCGTTTCACCCCACGATCTCTTCCTCGCGACGTTAAAGCCAAACGAAATGGAATTTTTATTGAATTTTTATTGCCTCCTCCAACCTGACGCATCTCTACGTTCGGTATGTCGTAATAACGCGACACCTGGCAGCCTACTTTACCCATTTTGACCCGACGCTAGCCCATATGCTTTACCACGTTTTTTAAAATTCTTCGGGTTGGCCCGTCGTAATGTATATGAAATGGGCGGGAAAAGTAAAAAAGTACGCGGCTTTTACCTCTGGTATAAAAACCTTATCTGTATTAAACCTAAGATGTTCTACAGTCTTTACGGTTCCTATAATTTTCATATATCTGACGTAAAGAAATCGTTAAGTATTTTAGGAGATGGAAGGATCGAATGAAGGTTTTGCTTTCGAAGACTTCGTATTCTGCGAGGAAACTCAGACTTTAAGCTATGATGCAGCTTTTTCTGATTTAATAGTAGTAAGTTATTATGTATACTGTTTGTTTTTTTCTACATTTTACTGTTTCATTAATGGGTATCAAACGTTGGTTGTAGTAGTATTGATCATTACTCAGTATGAGCTTTTTTTAGCTCGGTATTAGGTCGGTATTCTATATTATAGATCGGTATACGTTCGGTACTGATTATAATAGATAGATAAAAGATCGATACACAGTTGTACCGAGCAATACACAGTTGAACTCCTTCTTAGCTCGGTATAAGGTCGGTATTCATTAATATATATCGGTATACGGTCGGTTCTAATTATAATAGCTCGGTATAATCCCGGTTACCACTAGTACCGAGCTAATAAATATTAATACGTCGTAGTGCCGATCATTCATATAGTAGTCGGTACCGATCGGTATATACCGAGATGTACTGCATAAACCGCTCGGTACCTCGGTATCAAAATGTTTTTAATGTCTGGATTGATATTTAGATATAAAACTAATATGGATGTATGAATATTTATTAGGGTGTTTACAATTCTGAGAAAGAAGCATATGAAAAATATTGTCAGTATGCGCATTCAACTGGATTTAGTGTTCGGAAAAAATATCACCATTTCTGGCCAAATACAAGGTTAATCAAATCAAAGGATTTTGTGTGTTCTAAAGCAGGTTTCAAGAAGGAGAATGAAAGTGGTACTAAGTTAAAATATCGAAGATCATGTACAAGAACAGGATGTCCAGCCATGGTTAGATTTTCGCTGATCAAGATGGGCTTTGATTAGTGAATAAATCTGTAGAGAGTCGCAATCACGAACTGGCTAGGCCGGATGATCAACATTTGCTCAGGTCGGCTAGGTCAATTAGTGATGATAATGCAGCTGTTTTGAAATCTATGTCAGAAGCCGGTATAAGAACTGTCGATGCATTTACGTACCTATCTGATGAAGTTGGAGGTGTGGCTAATCTTGGATTCACGAAGCGGGATGCGTACAACCATATCCAAAAAGAAAGAAGAGCGAAGTTTGAGAGTGGAGACACTAATTCACTGATCAAGTTGTTTAAAGAACGGGCAATTGATGACCACATGTTTGCATGGGATGTTGAAACAGATGAAGATGGATGTTTGTTGAATTTTTTTTGGGTTGATGATCTCGGTAGAATCGATTATGACTGTTTTGGGGATGTGATTATATTCGATACTAGTTATCGTTTAAATAAATATAACTTAACTTGTGCCCCAATTGTCGGAGTTAACAATCACTGGCAAAATGTTCTACTAGGAGTTGCATTTTTATCTGATGAGACTATAGCTTCTTTTACCTAAATTTTTCAAACATTTATAAGAATCATGGATAACAAACATCCCATTACCATTTTTACTGATCAGGACCAAGCCATGGCTAGGGCAATAGAGATTGCATTGCCTAATACACGACATCGATTGTGCCAATGGCATCTGTACAAAAAGTCACCTTCAAAGGTATGGTGCTTTAACAGTAACAACTGAGTTAAATGCTTATTTTTTTACTGTTTCAAACAATGTGATTCAGTGGAGGAATTTGAGTGTAAATGGACTGAAATGATATCAGAAGGAAACCTGCAAAATAATCAATGGTTGAATGATCTCTACAAAATCAGGGATAAGTGGTCAACTGCATTCAACAAAGATTGTTTTAATCTTGGCATTTTATCAGCCCAACGGAGTGAGTCAACCAATCATGTATGCCATGGTTATTCCAAGCCAACAAGTAGTATCACGGAGTGCTTCCTCGGTTTGGAGAAGGTGATGAGGAATTGGCGTCGAAATGAACAAGATGAAGAATTCAGATGTAGTCAAACTGACATAGTTCCTTATATGAAAAGTAGCCCAATATTGAAGCAAGCTTCAAAATTTTATTCAAGGAAGTTGTATGCATTTTTTGAAGAGTAGTTCTTACATGGACTTGGTAGATTATGCGTGGAAAATACTTCATCAGATTTATCAAGGTTTTCTGTTTGGAACATTGATACCTCCACTGATTCACACAAATGGATTGTCAAATTTAATTCAATTGAAGGTACCATTGAATGCACATGTGCTAAGTTCGAAATGATGGGAATATTATGTGCACATTGCATGAGAGTAATGAGACAGTTAGACATTATTAATATTCCCATTAAATATTTACTCCCAAGATGATCAGCCAATGCTTGAAAAGATTTATATTCTAGAGGTAAGATCCCAAGTCTTGGTACTAATGCTTGTCAACTTATTTCGGGTGATAGCAACTTGATTTTCAGAAATTATGTATGCCATTTTGCATATAAAATTAGCACAGAAGCACAAGGTAATAAAGAGGCTGAGAAGTGTGTCATAGATGATTTGAGTACTTTTGCTGCAAAAGTTCATTCCATCAAGCTTGGTAGAAAAAACATACCAATTTTTGGAGCTAGTAATGAAACTATTAAAGATCCAAAGAAATGTCGGCCCAAGGGCGTTTCAAATGCAAGATTGAAGGATCACTGGAGAAAAGGAAGCCCAAAAAATTTAAACAAACCTCCACGATTCCTCCAACAAGCTTACACTTTACAAATCCAGATTCAGGTAGTCAATCGTCTTTCATGTAATCAGTAAATTTGGCATTTAATTTATATTATTAATATGACTTTCTGAATGTATATGTGATTTTGGAGATATTTGGGCTGATACCGAGCAATACCGATCGTTATTGGGTTTGTACCGTGCATATTTCGCGTAATACCGAGCAATACCGATCAATATTGCGTTTGTACCTGGAAAATTTCTATCATACCGAGCTATACCGACCTATACAGAGATATACCGAGCTATACCGATCTATACCGAGCTATACCGAGTTATACCGAGCCATATATACCGAGCTATGCCGAGCCATACCGATCCATACCGAGCTATACCGAGGTATTGCTCCCTTTTAGTACTGGGCACCATTTAGTTTAAATAAAAATTTCACAAGATAATCAAAGTTAAACATTTCTTTCATAATCTATTTAATTTTAGTACATAGCAAGTCATAAGCAAATTCAGTCCTATACAATGGCATACTAGAATGTCAGTTCAAATATCGATACCATTTAATTGGTTCTTGTTGTATTAGAACTTCCATATATTTACAAAGATACATTCCGCAATCGACATTGTTATCTTGTGTCGGCACGTTTCTAAATCCTTTGATTGGCCATGTCGTTATATCATTGTCAAAGGCGTCCTCCGTGTCTTTGTAGAAATGAGAAATCTGGATAATCAAAATTAAATTAACATAGAATAATGTTAAGACTACAAATGATAACAAAAAAATTAGTTGTTACTTACAACTTCTGCGAGTATCGCTTTATATGTCTTCTTCGGTAATGAATCATAAAACTCCCACCATTTTTTTAACAAATTGCAAAGTAGAAGCGTCCAATGTTCACCGTTTATTATTGGAATGAAGATCAAATTTACACTCCTAATAAGGGTTTTGTTTATATGAGATACGAACATTCTTGTATTCGAGTCATTGTATTGTTTGTAGTAAAGCTGGTTAAGAAGAAAAAAGTTGTGTGATTAATTCGAACATGGTTAAATCGAATAAATACAAGAATGTTTACTACTAACCCAATGGAAGCTTGAAACAAATAGAAAATGTTGATTAAGACGAGGACATGCTGCATTCTTCTGCGTTAATAAATGACCAAACGCGTCTATGTGGTTATTATCAAGCTCTTCCGACATTAATAATTCATCTAATTGGCTTCTATAAATTGTTATATTTCCAAGCTCGAAGATAGAATCGCTCCTGTATAATTCAAAAAAAAAATTCAAAATGTAGTACCGACTCAAAATGTAGTAGTACCGAGCAACAATCCTCGGTACTATTCGGTATTGAGGTAGTACCGACTGAAAATGTGGTACTACCGAGTAGTAATGTTATAATACCGAGTACAAATGTTATAATACCGAGTTGTACCGAACAGTAAATGTCGGTACTACGCGGTATTGATATAGTAACAACTCAAATTGGTATAAAACCAAGTACTCACTTATACTTGAATTGTTTAAGGCCATTATCGATTATTAGCCGTTTATCTTCACTAATTAAGGCTCTGCCAGGATAATTTAACATTTCAGCTGCAGGTCTCACTGGAATTTCTTTATTTTCATCAACTTCATAAAGAATCATTGCTTTAACAACAGACGGTTCAACAGCAGTAAGATTAGCTTGTTCTGGTTCTATACCAGTTTTAGGAGAGGCTGCGGCTAAAGGAGTTGTATCAGGTGCTGCTGCAATTACACTTGGACTAGTTGGTGTAGGTTCCGTTGGAGGTTGTGGTGCAGGAGTAGGTGTATGAACTGGAGCAATTTCCGGTGCTGCTGGAGGATCACTTGAAATTGCATCACCTAAATCCTCTTTGGATGCCAATTTTTTTTTTTTTTCTTCCTAACACCCGTAGTGAAAGGTGTGGATACAAGTTTTCTTTTTCGATCATTTCTCCTTTGAACTCTTTTTGCAATCCCTGTCAGTAAGGACGGATCAACCTCATACTCACTCAAGGTCGTGTCATGTTCAGATACAGTCGGAGATAAAGAAGAACCAGCACTCATTTCTTTCTTGTAAGTTTTAAAATAAGAAGGAAATTGTTCTTGAAAGAACTGCATCAAAAACCGGTCTTTCTTTTTAATTTGTTCTTTTAAATCAAAATTTTCCTTTTCCAAATCAAATACAGAGTCCTCCAGAAAATGTATGCGCTGTTCAAGTATGTGATTGGTTGCTTCCACATCTGCTACCTTCTTCTTCATAAATTTGTCCTTGTTGAAGAGCTCGAATGTTGCTTTATTTAATATTCTCAAGTTAGTTTCATCATCTACATGTCTTGATTCAGGATGTGCAAATGAATAAGGATGAGTTGGGCTTGATAACCGTACTGGACTCACTGGAGTTGGTTGAGCTGAGTCATGGTTGGGTGGACTTGGCTCCATTATTGGACTTGGCAACCGCACTGGAGAACCAGCAGTGGGTGGACATGACTCGGCTGTTGCTGGGAAAACTACCCTACTAGGGCTTGCCACCCGTATTGGACTGGCTGGTGGAGAAAGACGAAGCAATAAAACCTTCTCATCATCAGTTATTCCTTGCAATTCTTTAATAATCTGCAAAAAATATAACATTACATCCAATTTAACCATTAACAAATATAATTTTACGAGACAATTGAATTAAAATATGTAGTGAAGATACCTCTTCATCTTGAAGGTCAGCAAATATATTATTTACTTCTTTCTCAGTGTAAATAAAGTTACCATCCCAGCGAGTAAAACGAGGCCGGGATAGATCATCCTGTACAACATGAATTGTTGTATGTTCAAGAAACCAAATCTGTAGAAATAAAGACAATTTAATTTTGTTATAGATTTGTTACATTAATCAAACATTTATTGAACAAACAAACAATACTCACAATTAAAATCATTACAAAACCATTTACATAACCCAAAGCAAATCCCTTGGCTTATTTTGTAGCAACAACGTTGAATTCTTCAACTAGGAAACCCCTAATTGATTCAGGCCAGTTGTACTGATTAAACATATCAAGAGTATTGACAAGTTCCAAGATAGCTAATGGTATCCGAAAGTTAGCCGTTGGATAAAATATGTTGGATAGGAGGTAAAGGACGAAGCATTTCACGAGATCATCCATTTGAGTGCTATTATCCATCCTCTCAATGTCCTGGCGAATGTCATTTGAAGTTTTGCCACTAGATCTGGCATTGCCAATGTCAAAAATAATACCCCTATTCGGCATGCTTATCAGTAATGCAACTTCATCAGATGTGAATTTTAGACTTTGGCCTTTAATAATGAAACTTTCGGTCTTCATATCACACTTCGATAATAGCATATGTATAAGTGGAACATTTTGAGGCATAAGAGGAAACCTGAGGAACTGGCTGATTTGCAACTAACGCAGTCTATCAACCAAAGGATCTCCAAATCTCTTAACAAGTATATTACAAACTTCGCTAAAAGTCGAAGTCCGGCATCTGAAATGAATATTTGGAGTATATCCCTGCGTAACATCAATCGTTAGTAATGCTAATAACTAATACCGATCAATACCGAGTGTTAATATTGCTCGGTACTGCTCGGTACCGAGCAGTACAGAGCAATACCGAGCTGTTAGATAAGCCTATACGTACCATTAATGAAACAGTAAAAAGTAGAAAAAAAACAAACAGTATACATAATAACTTACTACTATTAAATCAGAAAAAGCTTCATCATAGCTTAAAGTCTGAGTTTCCTCGCAGAATACGAAGTCTTCGAAAGCAAAACCTTCATTCGATCCTTCCATCTCCTAAAATACTTAACGATTTCTTTACGTCAGGTATATGAAAATTATAGGAACCGTAAAGACTGTAGAACATCTTAGGTTTAATACAGAGAAGGTTTTTATACCAGAGGTAAAAGCCGCGTACTCTTTTACTTTTCCCGCCCATTTCATATACATTACGACGGGCCAACCCGAAGAATTTTAAAAAACGTGGTAAAGCATATGGGCTAGCGTCGGGTCAAAATGGGTAAAGTAGGCTGCCAGGTGTCGCGTTATCACGGCATACCGAACGTAGAGATGCGTCAGGTGGGAGGAGGCAATAAAAATTCAACGAAATGAGAGGCCTCGGGCGCTGGCTCATTCCCGAATTCTCTCAGTCTCTCCCGCTTCTTCCTCCTCTCCCGAACGCTCTCTTACGCTTCTCCTCCGACTCTTCAGTCGTTGGTCGACTTCGCTCCTTCGACAACGATTCCTGCTAGATCGAAAGTTACGACATTAGGATCAGAAGCAAGAACCGGAGCTCACTCGTTGTGAAGATAACTTTCTTCCTTTACGTGCTTCTCGCCCCTCCGACGACCTTTCGTTCCTGTTTGAATGGGAGTTACGACATTTTGATCGGGCACGACCACGGGAGCTCGCCTGCTGTGGAAGAAACTTTCTCCTTCACGGTGCTCCTTCGGCTCCTTCGTTGTTCGATGCCGCTCCATCGATGACTTTCCCTTCTCTCGGATTGGGAGCAAGAACGGGAGACTTGCCGGCTGTGATCGTAACTTTCTCCCTCTCGTTAGCTTCTACGGCTCCTTCTTCGTTGTCTGACTTCTCTCCTTCGACGACACTTCCTGTCGAATCGGAAGTTACGCATTTTTGATCGGAAGCAAGAAGCCGAGCTCGCTTCTCCGACTCCGTTCGTGGTTGCTCGACTTCGCCTCCTTGAACGACTTTCTCTTCCTGCCGGATCGGGAGCCAGGACATTTTGAACGGAAACAACAAGGGAGCTCGTTGTCTGTGAATGTAACCTGCTCCCGTTCGTGCGCTTCTTGGACCCAATCCCGTGAACTTGCCAAAGCCAGAGAGAGGGAGGAGAGGGAGAGATTAACTTTTTAATTAAAATTAATTAAAATTAATTTTAATTATATTTATCCTAATTAATTTTAGTTATTGTAATTAATTTTAATTAATTTTATTTAAATTATTATAATTAATCTAATTAATTATAATTTTTTATTAGTATTAATTTTAATT